>NW_027131178.1:600000-832500 GCF_026122565.2 Emydura macquarii macquarii
TGATTATTTGGGTTTGAAAAGCATACGACAGGTAGAACCGATAATAAAGGGATTGATCCAATCTTCTAACGTTCTTTCATGGTCCCCATCACTAGTTTTTGAGCACCTCACAATCTTGAATGTATTTGGTCTCACAACACCCCTCTGAGATAGAGAAGTACTGTCATCTTCATTTCGACAGAGAACTAAGTGACTTACGGAAGATAACACAGGAAGTCTGTGGCAGAGTAGGAAACTGAACCCAAGTTCTAAACTGGTTTTTTAACCATTTGACAATTATTATTCTCCTACATTTACAGAAGGAACAAGATAGTCTGATTAACTTCAACAGCCATTGGACCAGGCTGTAAGGTATTGATTCAGCAGGGTACTTAAGCACACGAGTAACTTTAAGCATATGAGCAGCCCCATTGACATCAGTGGGATTACTTATATATTTAAAGTTATATACATGCCTTGCTGAACTGGGGCTTAAGAGTCAGTTGAAATCCTGTTGGATTTAGTGAAGTTTGCGTGTACCAAGAACCTCTCATCATCAGTCCATTCCAGTGATCTCTGAATCCAGGAACTGTATTGTGGAGATGATCCCTTTGAGTATTATACACTCCACAGAGCTGTAGGAGAGCCCTCTAGTACTGTAGTTCAGTTCTAGGTAGCGTCTATGCTGTGTTGTGCCATCCTGTGTGCTCTACTATTGCATAAAGGAATGTCCCTCCAGGGACTGAGGGAAGATTGTTTCATTCATGACTGCAAATGCGTTTGGAAGGAAAAAATCCTACCAATACTTTATTCACTGTATGGTAAGTTATTGTAAGTGTGTTTTTGTGTGTAAAGCCAGGCACTGTGAGCTCCCAGTTCTTCTGTCAGTTCATTCTGTGGCCAGGGGAAAGTCCCAGCCACTCCTTGACTCAATTTACCCATTTGTAAAATAAGAGTAACTTGCCCAAGGTCACAACAGAGCAGGGAATTGAATGCTGGTCTTCCACGTCCCTGAGTTGCATTCTAATCACTGGCCCACCCTCCCTCGAATGATGGCTTGATTTTCAAAGTTACCGAGCACCACTAAATTCACACTGATGTCAATGTCAATGCTCGGCACTTTTGATAATCAGGCCGCTTATTATTTAGGCTTTGGATTTTCAAATGGGCCTATAGGTCCATAGACTGTTTAATGGAGCTGAACACCTCACTCCCTTAAGTCTCTTTGAAAATCTTAGGTACCTAAATATGGATTTAGGCCTACCTTTCCAACGGTGACTAGAAATTCCGGGTGATTCAGTTATTGGTGCCTACTTTAAAGGGGACTGAGCATCTGCCCTCTGAAAACCAGCCCTATAGAAGGTGTTTCAGGTTAGACACACAAAAATGAGGGATGCAGAATCATTAGCCCCTTTTGAAAATTTGGGCTTTAAGAACCTAACTTTAGCCATGTATGTTTCTGAAATCTCATCTCTGGAGTCCACAAAAATGGGCTGGAATTCCTGTGAGAAGAGCCTCTTTCATGAGATTTCTGGCACATCTTACTTTTCATCCTGCCAGGGGATTTGCCTGACTTGTGAAACTTTGCAATGTTATAACCATGTTGGTCCCAGGATCTGAGAAAGATAAGGTGGGTGAGGTAATATCTTTTACTGGACCAACTTCTGTGGTGAAAGAGACAAGCTTCATTCACCTTGTCTCTTTGTGATACTTTAGCATTTTCAGTTCCTGACCCAGCTTACAACCAGAAGTAAAGGAACATTTCAAAATCTTGGTAAAGATCTGGGTTGAGTTTAGGTGTAAAAATGGACAACAGTTCATCCCCTTTGTGTTGTATATGAATTGTTAGGCAGATCTTTTCACTAAAGATATTCAAGAATAGATTAGGTAATACTTTTATGGTGTTCATGTGGAGGACTAGGGTAAGAGGACAGGCTAGAAGAACAAGGAGCTTCTGCTACCAAGGTTATCATCTGTTAGTCTATGATTAATGAGGAAATGGAGCATTCCTGCTTTGTGGTTCCTGTGGCTCTAATGATTCATATCACTTATTGCTCATTATGGACTTGATCGTCAATAGTGCTGCGCACTGAAAATTCCCATTGAAATAAATGGGCTCTGCACATGCGTAACACTTCTGATCATCTCTAATTAAGCCTCACAATGTTCTGTAACATGTTTTTGGCATGCAAGGTTTACAGATGGAAAAATGAGACTGAGGTGCTAAGTTTTTTATCCAAAGCCACCACAGAAGTCAGTATCAAGCCTGGAACTCAGCAGTGCATAGTTCCCTGCTTAGTCAATAGATCATACCTCTCTGCCAATTCTCCATGCTAGGTGGGCATGTAGCATTGCCAATGGGTGTCTTCATTTAGCGCTAGCTACACAGTGTTCTGACTCAGGACCATGAAATACTGTGTTTCTTGCTTTGATGCTGAAACATTTTGTATGTGCTCTTTTAAAGAGATAGCAATCAGGATGTGGAAGTACAAATATGTTCCCCTGTGAAGTTTTGGAACTAGAAATAGTGCGCTATACATAAATCTTTCCACCCTCTGGTATTCCTGGCTATGAAACTGGCTTCGTAAGTTGCATCCGTCAAAGAATAATAATTTTCTTCCTCTGTCAGTGAGTAGAATTGGCCTAAACTTACATTGGGGATGAAAATTGTGTTTCAATTTAGACTGCATCCATCCTGTTCTACTGCAAAAAGGTGAGGATGAATATAACTTCTGCACAGAACAAGCTGCCAGTGTTACAGCCTAACTGGATTCAACTTCCAAGGGGTGTAAACAGATCAGGTTAAGGAGACTGAAAATGAATCTCAGATGAGGGAATTGAAATTCAGTGGTAATCGGAGTCAGTTTCCTAATGTGTCTGTCTTTGCTGGAGAGGAACCACAAGGCAACATGATATACACAGCTGATCAAAACAGTTTGCAGGGAGCAAATCCCACTTCCAAATCTGCTCAGATACATTTCACCAAGAGTTAAAAATGAGTATGTCCTCTTGATCATTTCATGTTGCATAGCAGACCTGATATCAGATCTTGAAACCAATGTATTTTTAATAAAAGCATCATCTGAAAAAAAAAGTAAGCACATGTCCCTTGCATAAAAATGGACATAATTACACTAACTATAAAAGAGCTACATGTTGTAACATAGGAATATTGCAAATTTTCATTTTGTTCTTGGAGTGGCTTTCAACTTCCCAGCAGATATCAAGATGACCAATGTACAATCTATAATTATGTTTACTTCAGATTAAGTAACAAGGATATTAAATGATAAAAAGATTGAATATTCTGGAGTTGATTAAGAACAAAATGGTTAAATCTTGACATATGTTACCACAACACTGCAAGGTAGTATTGCCATGTGAATAGAGCATTGGCCTGGAACTTAGTAGATCTGGGTTCTGTTGCTTTCTCTGCATTGGTTTGCTGGTGGACTTCAGGCAAGTCACTTCATTTTCCTGTGCCTCAGTTTCCCCATTTGTAAAATGAGGAGACTGATACCTCCTTTGTAAAGTATTTTGAGATCTATGGATGAAAAACACTGTATAGAGCTAGGTATTATTAACAACAACAAAATTAATTAAATTAAAAAGTCAAAAAGAAAAATATTGCACCAAGCAAACCTTTTACCCTGAAAAAGAAGACATTCCAGAGACTCCATGAAGTTCACTAGGGTCTTCTCTATTGATATCAATTTTACATAGAAGGTGCTCAGATACAGCTGATGGGTGGCCATATAAACCCTAAAATAGATAAAGAGAAAAAAGTTGAAATGAATATATATTTTACTGGCTTTGGGAATTTTTAGTGGGGTTCAAGGTCTTTTATTTCTAGGTCATTTGTTCCCAGTTGTCCACAGAGCTGGTATCAACTATTGGCTAGATCACATGGAATAAGTTGGCTGTCTCAGTCCAGTCCTTTATTTACAGGTAACCACTTACAAAAGTTACCCCACTATTACATCACATCATTTATTGGAATATATTGCCATTTATGTTGGGAGTCTCAGCCAATAGGCCCAAAATGGAATGGACACATAGGATGAACAACCTTATCTCCCTTAGAAATGGTCCCTTTGATGTCGGATGGAGCTGGCAGAGTAGTATTGGGAATTTTGCAGTGCTGCTGTATCTGTTTCTGTGGGTAAGTAGAGATGCCGATTTTTCAGGGCTTTCAGTTCAGCATGCTTTTCACACACTGAATTCACTTTAAGAAAAACAAAGATGATGTGAACATTTTACAATATTTTTTAAAAACAAAATCTCATCAACTCTTGGCAAGAGAAATGAATGCAAATTTCAGTAAATCGGTTACATCTATAAGGAGAGATAGGTAATTAACAAATTCAATTGTAACAAGGCAATCAATACATTGATGCTTTCTGATTTGACTAGGGTGATTATTGGATCACCACTAATGTCTTGGTATTCTCAATATTCATTTCACTTAACAAAAGATCCTTTGAAACATTTTATTCTTGCTTCCATCAGAAGGCTCCTTTCCATTTAGTTGTTTTTTGCTTGCTTGAATGATTAGCTCTGATTTTGTATAGGTCAAAATGTTTCAGACTTGGATGCTAGGAGTCTGCAAGGCTCATGGGTTTTGGATATTGTGCCACAATAAAAAAAACTGGAGGGGAGGGTGTGATGAATAATGTCAAACGCGTCCATCACAACAAAAATTTCTACCAGCCCTATTGGCAAAATAGTGAGTTACCTAGCTATCAGTGATCAGGATGAGGATTTTGAAAGATAGTTAACCATACTGTTTCCTTAGAGGGGTGATCGTGCTTCAAACTGGTTATATTTGTTGTTATCAATGATCACAATGAACAGCTGTTCTCTGTGGTAGCTGCTTGTAATTTCTTTGCTGACTCAGGGCATGTATCCGCTCTCAAGTCTTAATGGACACATATTGAAAATACCAGCATAAAAAAAGGTAACCATGCCATCACTGTTCTACCATGGTTTGGCATCTTTGTTGGAGATACTGATTTTGAGACAGACATAGCAGCATCGCAAACCTGTTGGCAGTGTCACTGCTTATTTTGGTATACAGACTTTCAATGGCGTGGCCTGGCATTTCCTGGGGCCAAATAGAGACCATGGGCCAGATCACAGTAATGTAAATCAATGTACCTCCATTGACTGAGGATTTGGCCCAAAGTCTGTACCACTCCTTTGGAATGTAGCCGTATATGTACTAAAACGCATGAGCTGAAATCCTGGCAAAAATCCCATTGACTTCAACAGGGCCAGGAGGTCATGCTTGAACAAGATTTAAATTATAATGACACCTTTTCTAAGTTTGGTGTGACACAGCATGGGTCATGACATGTGGTCTATGCGTGCAGAGGCTTGCATGCCCTGAAGAATGAAAGTTTGGGGTTCGAATGAACTTGTTCTCCCCATAGCTGAATTTGGTTTTAAACCTGTGAGCAAGGTGTGGACCATGGCTGTTCATATGGGTGCACCAGTACGTTGGTTTACCAGAGGCAGATATGGGACAAGACACAGCATAGACTGTTGTCTTAGATGCAGGAATTGGTAGATGAAATTCTGTGGCCTGTATTACACAGCCTGTCACACTACATTATTATAATAGTTCCATCAGACCTTACATTCAATGAATCTAGGCCTCTGAGGCAGAAAAAAAAAGTCTCTTGACCCAAGGAAACAAATTTTCAATTGGGAAACAGGGATATGCAGTAAATATCATGGGAGCAAAATGAAAATAGCAAAGAGAGAATTCTCAATAATTGGGAAAAATTATAGAAGGACTAAATCTCTTCTCACCCTTAACAAATATACATGGAGTTTATGTTTCATTTCTGAACTAGAAGAGAAGATTTTAGGGGAATATCTAAAACAGAAAATCTAAAATTAACCTGTAATTATGTTAGGCAAAACACAAATTAGTAAGGAGCCAATTCCCAATAATTTGGGGAAGCACAGAATGGAATACGTTAGGGCCACTGCCTGCTAGGAGCAGACGTATGCAGAAGCTAGAAGGAAATGTGGTTTGGTCGGTGTTTGTATGCTTGACTTTTCATTTGCACCAAGGAGTTCCACTGAAATGCATTCGTTCCTGGCTTCTGTTGTACAAGGTTGTTCCTCCTGATTCCATAGTATAAATTAAGCCAGTTAGGGAAGTAGGAAATAAACCATGTGATATACATCATCTGACCTATCCCAGTGTATCAGACTCAAACTCAAAATGCCTTGACAACAAAAGTCTGATACAGTTTCAGGTTTGTCACATGTTAAGAAGCTTCTGTTGATTCCCTGCATGTGGAAACAAAATTTGAGCAACCTCTACTCGTTGATGGATGGATGTATTTTTATCATAAACCAAAGCTGATTTCAAGTATTATTTTGATTTCACACAACTTAAGTTATGATCCCCCTCTCCGTGTTTGACCTTATCTGAATCTTCAATGTGTGTAACACCATCATTAGCCATTAAGACCATACCAGGCAAAAGTAGAGTGTGAATACGTGTGTCAACGTAAGTCTCTGTGTGGGTATGTGAGAAGGGGTGGACAGGCATGTAAAAGTGATAATAGACATCATTTTATTTATAGAGCCTTTGTCCTTCTACTTGTGATGTTGTAATTAAAGCACTGGACTGAAACCCAAGAGTTCTGGTTTCCATTCTCTGCTCTGCCTCACACTTGCTGTGTGACCTTGGGCAAGTCATTTAATCTCTCTGTGGCTCAATTACCTATCTGTAAAATGGGCATAAGTGTTTTTCTTGTCTATTTAGACTTTACACTCTTTGGGGAAGGAACTGTTTGTTATTATGTGTTTGCAGAGTGCCCAGTATAATGGGACCCCAATTTTAGTTGTGGCCTCTGAACATAGTAGTAATAATAATAATAACAATGTTTCTCCAATTCTTATTGTTATTATTGACAAGAGGAAAGAAAGAAAAGAGAGAGAAATAAAATATAAAAAAATCCCTTTAAAACTAACCTGAATTTTTTATGCAACAATAAGAACAATGATAGCAATATAATCAGATTTCTGAGTTCTGCAGATAGAACTAGCCTCTTATAGCAATTATCTTGTGGCAAATTATTTTTTTAATCTTTGCCTATTATCTTTTAAAATTGAAATAACAACAGCAATGACCAGGAAAAAAAGTATATTGCCTAAGCATAGTCAGTACACTAAAAATGGGCCCATATGATCTTCCCAGATATAAACATTTTGGAACTGGGGGTGGGATTATGTTTCAGATTCCAAACCTGTATCTGAATTTTATAACTAGGCTTTATATGGGCCGATTCCCACTTAATTCATCTGTCCTTGGATCAGGCTTTGTAGAGGGATAATTGAAAACCTCAAATATGAAACTCCCACCCCAAAATATGGGGTATTTGACATCTGGATTCAAGATCCTATATTTTCAGCTCAGGCCATTTCTACAATATACCTAATAAAGGCTTCTAGTCTCCCCCTCAATGCACTGATTTAAAGTCAATGGAGTGTCTCTGGATTTACACCTTGAAAGTGGGATCAGATTCTGGCCTGTTGACTTCAATGGAGTTACTCCTCACCTACTGGGAGAGTACATTTTTCTACATCACAAAAATATGTGCTCCTATTTAAGGTAAGTTTTATTTCACTGGTGATAGAAATAAATTGTGGGATGGATGCTATATTAAAAAAAAAGTCCCAGCACCTTTCCCCCCCCTTTGTAATGCTGCATTTAATGAGGCAGAAAGGCATCGCTACAGATCTAAACATGACAATTCGGCAACTTTTATTTCCTGAGTTCAGCTGAATTTGTTATTCTCATACATTTTTATAATTACCTTTTTTTCCCAGCTATCAAGTTCACACAGGTAGAAGAAAGGCTGCTTTGGATCTGAACTTGATGCTGGAGGTCGTTAGAGAGATTATGTAATAGAATTCAAAAAGCTTTCCAAACTGTTCAAATAGCAGAACATTTCTAGTACAGTGCAGGAACATAAAAGTGAAACCACAAACCCAAATCGTTTTGCAATTACTGACAAAATTGTGCACTGGTAGAAAATATGAAGGAATAACTGGAGCAGAGGAGGGTTTTGCTTTGGTGGCAATAAAGTGAATACATCTTGATTCTTGAACCAATTGAATACATGTATCCCCTTTCCTTGCATTAATGGTTTCCCTTGTATTTATGGAGTAGGTATAAGATAAAGGCAACATTAGCACCAAGTTTAAATTACATGATGGATGTTACAGTTTTCTTTTCTGAAACTAACTCGTTCAACCTTAGTTTAGAAGCGTAAGTGTAGAATGAGGGACTGTGTCCTGTTTCTTCCTGCTGGGTTCATTTAGGATAAAACCCAGGCTGTCCTGCATTTTAGTTGGAGACTCACACAGTGGGGGTGATTGGACTTTCTCTGCCCTAGGCACAACATATGCTACTTCCCATCACTTTAATAGGCATTAGTTCCGCAGACAGCACTGGTCAAATGTACATTATTCACAATCACTTTAATGCAAATATGCAAGGCTGAGAGAGAAAATATGTCACAAAGAAAGAATCAGCCATTTCTGTTCTATTTTGGATTTTCTTCCTTCATCACGGTATCTGATTTTCTTCCTTCATCATATCTGTCGATCAGTTCCCACATCACAGTAGTATCTGAGTTTCTTTCTTTCTTTCTTTCTTTCTTTCTTTCTTTCCTTCTCTGAACAATGTTAATTGTCTGGAGTGCTTAGAGCTGTAAAATAGAATAATATGCATTTCTTTTCTAAAATCTTTTTTGTTAGCAAATAACTGATCGCTAGAACGTTGAATTTTTTTTATTGTCAGCCTCATATTATTCTTCTTTTTTTTTTGTGATGTGTATTTTTTTTTTTTACTTTAGTTGCAGTAGATATCTCTGTGCAGCTTCACATCAATATGTGTTTGCCATAAAAGGGAAGGAAGGGACTGAATATACAATGTTATATTTAAAGGGGACTATGAAAAACAATATCTTAGTTTAACAGCTTCATACTTTAAAAATTGGAGCCTGACTTTCCTTTCACTTATACCTGTGTAAGTCAGCACTAAATTGCATTGCCAGATTCTTTTCATTTACACTAAGTCCCCTTTCACTTCTCTGGTAGTGCAAATTACATTTATACTCACTTTAAAACTCCTTTACCCTGCTAGAGTGATATAAAGGCATGTCCATTGACTAAGTTACTCTTGGGTAAAATCAATGTAAGTTAGGTCAGAATCAGATCCTTAGCCTGCCTGCTTATTTATCTTTCTTAATAATAATAAGTACTACTATTACAGTACCACCCAATTACAATCAGTGCTCCACTGTGCCGGCAATCCCTGTCCCAAAGAGCTCACAGTCAAAAAGATAAGGCAGACAAACCTAAAAAATGGAGAACAAATAAGAAGCAAAAGCACAGACCTTAAAAGTAGAGCCGTGTGAGTAACTGATTTTTCAGTTTGCTGGATGAACCAAAAAAATTGGGGAGAAAAAATGGTTTCAAGTTGACCCAAATAGAAAATGTTTAAACTTTTTGTCAACAGAAAAGGTTAAAAAAAGGTTTCTGGGTGAAAGAAACTTTTTGTCTCATTTTAGAGGGTGTTTTTTTTTTTTTTTCCCCAAATAAAAAACAAGTTGAAATATTTCATTATGAAAATGACAAAACAAAATTTTTCAGGTTTGGGGGGGAATATTTTTTGAGGGGATTTCAACCAAAACAAGATGGTGAATTTGACACGAAATTGTAAAATGGTTCAATTAACTAAAGCTGACTTTCACAATGAAAAAAATTTCAACTGAAACTTTTTGCCCTGCTCTACTTGTAAGTTAAAATTCCTCCTCATTTTTATTTTTAAAAACTCTTTTCTCCCATTTTCCTGTCCACTAACTGCCCTTCCTCACTGTCCAACCTATCCAGGCTCCTAGCCAATCAGCATTGCTAATGCTCACCCTGATATACTCCTTCCACTCTGCCCACACAGGTAAATTCAAGAGTTTTCTTCAAAGCTATTGAGAGGGATCAGGCCAGCTAAGACCAGCAGCCACAACAGAGAACCATCTGCTCAATGCACATGCCCGTGGATTCTCTGCCTTCCTGCGCTTGCCTCATTTCTAGCCCTGTTGCTGTCTTGCTTCTTCTCTGCTCTAGCCCGACCCTGTCCTGCATCCACCTTGTTCCAGTCCTGCCTCAGCCTTGCTCCTGCCTCAAAACTAGCCCTGCTTCTGGCTTCCCTGACTCCAGGTAATCTGTTTCTGACCTTTGGCTCTGATTCCTGGCTCTGACTCTGTGTCAGACTTTGGCTCTGGCATTTGGACTCTGACTATGGTTCTGACCCTACACCCTGGTTTCTGGTTCCGACTATGTCTTGACCCTTGGCTCTGGCATTTGGACTCTGACTCCAGTTCTGACCTGCTCTGACCACTAGGCCTGACTCTTGCCAGACTGCCTACTACGCAGTCCCCTGACAGTCATGACTGAAGAAGTAGATCCATTATGCACTTGATACTCTGCAGGTCATTTGTTGCTGTACTGTACTGGGTGCCTCATCCTGGGAATGGCAAATCTCCCTTGACTTCAATGGGTGTAGGATTGGGCCTGGTATCTACAGATCACCCATCTTGATGAATTGGAGAATTGGTCTGTAATCAACAAGATGAAATTCAATAGAGACAAGTTCAAAGTACTACACTTAGGAAGAAAAATTTAATGCACAACAGAAAATGGGGAACAATTGTCTAGGCGGTAGTACTGATGAAAAGGATCCGGAGGTTATAGGTTGAATGTAAGTCAATAATGTGATGTAGTTGCACATGAGGCTAATATCATTCTGGGGTGTCATATGTCAGACACGGGATTTAACTGACTCACTCAACTTAGCACCAATGAGGCTTCAGCTGGAGTATTGTGTTCAGTTCTGGATGCCACACTTGAAGAAAGATGTGTACAAACTGGAGAGAGTCCAGAGGATAGCAAAAAAAAAAAAATGGTAAAAGGTTTAGAAAACCTGACCAATAAGTAAAGGTTAAAAAAAAACTGGGTGTGCTTAGTCTTGAGAAAAGAAGACTGAGAGGAGACCTCTTAAGAATCTTCATATATATTAAGGCCTGTTATAAAGGGGAAATCAGTTTGATCTTCAGCAAGGGAGATTTAGGTTAGATATTAGGAAAAAGCGTTCTTTTTGGATTGTTAAATGCTGGAATAGGCTTCCAGGGGAGTTTATGTAATCTCTGTCGCTACAGGTTTTTAAGAGCAGATTAGAAAAACAGCTTTCAGAGATGATCTAGTGATACTCATCCTACCTCAGAACAGAGGGTTGATGACCTCTTGATGTCCCTTCCAGCTGTACCTTTTTATGATTCTATGATTATAACAAATTCACTTTCTAATAGGTGATTATTTTAATGTCACATTACCTAGCAAACTGAGCTCTAATTAGTGCTTTTCATTAGGTAATTTACGTACTTTTTAGGTAGCTGCGGAAGTGCAGTTTTGTTATGAGAAACTAAAGTATAACTAAAACAACGAGGGTCCTGTAGCACTTTAAAGACTAACAAATTTAATTTCTGCAGGCATAAGCTTTCGTGGGCTATAACCCACTTTGTCAGAGGTAAGGAATAGAAATCAGATCGCAGGTATATATATACATATCCAAGTTTAAGGAACAACAATGGGGAAGTAGTTGAGGCCTATTCACAACCATTGATTAGGAGGTGAGAATGTGTGAAGAGTGACAATTACGTCTTGTAATGAGATAACCATTCCAAGTCCCTATTTAGACCCAGTTTAATTGTGTCAAGTTTGCAGATCAGTTCAAGCTCAGCAGTTTCTCTTTGAAGTCTGTTTTTTCAGTTTTTTTGTAAAAGTATGGCGACTTTCAAGTCATTTACAGAGTGTCCTGGGAGATTGAAGTGTCCTTCGACTGGTTTATGGATGTTTCAATTTTTTATGTCTGATTTGTGTCCATTTAATCTTTTGCGAAGTGATAGTCCAGTGTGGCCAATGTACATGACAGAGGGGCATTGCTGGCACATGATGGCATATATTACATTAGTAGATGTGCAGGTGAATGAGCTCCTTATGGTGTGGCTGATGTGGTTAGGGCCTGTGATGGTATCACTAGAGTCGATGTGCAGGCAGAGCTGGCAACGGGGTTTGTTGCAGGGGTAGGTTCCTGAGTTAGTCTTCTTCTTGTATGGTGTATGGTTGCTGGTGAGTATTTGCTTCAGGTTGGGGGCTGTCTGTAAGCAAGTATAACTATCTGCATGTGATATGTCTAGGTTCATATAATCATATTAAAGATCTTCACACACCTATAATCATGAACATTTTATATAGACCAAACACACAAAGACACACGTGTGTTTGTGTGTGTGTGTGTGTGTAGTAAAAGGATACAAGAATTTGCTGACATTTGGATACCATTGTATAGGATCCCTATAAAAAGGGAACAGAAATGTTCATGTATATAAAAGTGGATGAAATATTTATCGTATGAATGAAACATTATGGATCAGATTTTGTTATTTTATACTGGAGTAAATCCAATATAATTCAGTTTGTAACTTTTCTGGAGTTACTCCAGATTTACACCCGCATAAATGAAAGCAGAATTTGGCCTCTACTTTCGTATTGTAATATTATACGTCTGTAACCATACTTAACATTATTGTATACTGTTTTAAAGTGTTTTCCATTCATACTTCCTTTACTTACCCATTTTAATGCTTTACTGGTGTGTTTATTATACCAATGATATGATTAAACAATAAATTGTGTGAAAAAGAATTAATGTTTATCATATGTTGAAGCAGTCATTGTACAGACTGTATTATTACATATCACAAAGTTGTAACACAGATTAATCACATTCAATCGTTCATTCTTTTTTTTTTTTTTTTTTTTTTGGTGGGAGAAGGGGGTGTCGGTCCAAAAATTGGTTTTCCAAAGCTGTTCATTCTCTAAACATAGAGGGGCTTTATCTTCCTTTATTGTTGCTGAGTGATTTATATGGACCACTCCTATTAATGCTAATGGACGGTAAGTGCATAAATCCCTCCACACTGGACGGATAATAGCCTCCTAAAAGTGGCCTAGGCAAAGGCTGTCTTTGTAAGGGGCCTAACTAGTAATTAACTGAAAAGATTGCCATCAACTGTAATTGAGTATTTGCAGGGATTGATATATATCCTGTACATAAAAATATAGGGCCAAATTAAGCCCTAATGTAACTTCATTAACTTCAAGTATATATATTAAATATGAATATACATATTTCTAAGGGACAGATTTTTATACCTTGTTAAACTCAGGAAGCAACTTGCTGATCAGTCCTGTTGAGGTTATGAAACTGCTTGTGTAATAAAGTCTTATTCGATACAAGTAAGCAGAGATGATCCATACTTGCTGATGGGGGGGTGGGGCGAACAGAGTGAGGGCAGTGGCTTCAGCAGATGATACTGAGCATGCTCAGTACAAGCCAAGCAGCAAATCTGGGGGGTGGGGGGGCACATGACCCCACATGTTACTCCCTCCATGCATCACCTCTATAGGTAAGGTTATCAACATTTGGCACTAAGTATTTATATGGTTTTTAAGGCTGGGATTTTCAAATGAACCTAAGGGAATTAGTTGCCCATGGGAGTTAGGTGCCTAAAATCCCAAAGTAAGCAGTTATTGCAAGATGCTGAGATCTTTTTGCATGATTCTAAAAACTTGGGCACACAGGCCTTTTGGAAGAAGGCCATTTTGAGGAGGAATTTTAGAGAAGAGAGGGTGGAAGACTGGGCCAATGAGGGGAATATGGAATAAGGATAGATGTCCTGAATATATAAATAGTCAAAATTGTTCAATTATTTTGAAAACTCTCCTGGGAAAAAGAAATAAGGTAAAGAAAATCATCATCATCACCATCATCTAAAATAGAGCCACACTTGTTTTGGATCCCAGCAGCTATTTAACAGCACAAAGCAGTGGTACACCGTAGCTTGAGGGTCCATCCCTGCAACACATTGAACACCTTCAACTCTCATTGACTTTAAAATCACTGGGAAATGAAGATTCTCAGCACTTCACAGGATCAAGGCCGAAAGACAGAAAGTTAAGGAAAATATTGTTTCTAATCAAAACTTCATGGGACTTTGGAGGGGCAGAGCATAATTATCCAGAGTAGAAACCGACCAGGAAAATGGACTTACCACTTCTTCTGTTACCAAAGCAATTGCCAGGTCTTTAATGATCTCAGGTAGTCAGGATTTCAGTTATACGTCTCATAAAAATGTAAAAAGTGCCTGTGGCAGCATTATTCCCCTCAAGATTGATCCAATAACGATACATTTTCTTCCATCATGAGATATCAACATTTAACAGCTGTTTAATGGTCTATGTTAAACGAATTGGACATCTCAGCCTTTTGGGTATGTCTACACTGCAAAAGAAACCTCATGGCTGGCCTGTGCCAACCGACTCAGGGTTGTGGGGCTTGGGCTGGGGCGCTGTTTCATTGCTGTGTAGCTGTCCAGGCTTCTACCCCAAAGGGTCGTAGAGCCCAAGCCCAGAAGTCTACACTGCAATGAAACAGCTCTGCAGCAGGAGCACCACAAGCCTGAGTTGACTGGCACAGGCCAGACACGGGTTTTCCCTTGCTGTGTGGACATACAAATAGTTTCCAAACGACAAAAACCCATGATCCCAACCTGTGTTAATTGCCACCCTTGTTAGTATTCTCAGCAGAGCAGCCAAGAAGTCAGAGAGTCTGAATTACACTCTGTTTCCTAGAGATGGTCCCTGCAGCTCATGTTTGAGGCCCATCGGCAGGATAGTGGAGGAGTTGCAGGAAGAAATGTGCACATCTTCTGCCTTTACTGTGGAGAAATGGAGGACTTCAGTTTTTGGTATGATTTCCTGTCCCTTTGTCTGTCACAGGAACTAAATGTATGTAAAGTAAATAAATAAATAATCAGTGCAATATATATGATTCTTATATATATGTTATGCACACACACTCAATGAAATATTGCCCCAAAAGGAAAATGGTTCCAAAGACTCTGGTGTATGGCCTTTGCCTTTGCTTTTGGGCAATATGTACAATCAAAGGAAGCACTCCCTCCACTTTCTCCTGCCCCCAGGTTGTCATTGTTTTCTTCTTCTTCTTCTACTCTTGCTCTAGAGACAGTTTCTTTCTTTTGTTCTTTCTCCTCCTCTCCCCCATATTGTTTTAATGTGCTAACGTTCTTAAGGATTTGAGCATAGGAAGACTTCCGCATATCCCAGTAGAGTCTTCAGAGCATAAAGACTATGCGCTGAAATTTCTATGGGGAATAAAGACTTCAGTGCCTATAAATTTATGCAGAGAAATCTTTATGCATTGGCTGGTTCATCTCCTCAGAATGAAGTATGAGGGAACCAATTGCTATTCTGGCTAGTATATTTTTGAAGGTAAGGTGAACCCATTGGAAACCACATGAAGCCTACTCCCTCTGAGTATGTCACTGCCCTGTAGGAGGGCGATGGTTCAACAATGCCCCTGGGATGGGACATCTGAAGGAACTGAAGCCATGGCTTCTGGATCTAAAGCCAAACACCTCTACTGCTTGAGTTAAAGGACCAACTCCAGTAGCTATAAACCATAGCATGCTCATAAACCTCTGTATGGTCCTGCCACTACAGAAGGACAAAGAGATTCTTGTCTAGCATGTTACATACACCCCCTGGCCAGAGAAGTTCATTCTGAGCTTCAGAGGTCTACAGCAGTTCTGTTCCTCATACAGGCTACTATATCTAATAATAGCACAACTGAGGTTGAATGACTATTTTTTGACCTATCCATTTAACTCTCATTAGAACACTCCGACACTAGCATCAGCTTCCTGGATACCACAATCAGCTTCAACAATGAAACCCTACAGAGAACCGTATACCAGAAACCCACAGCTATTACCTTCATAGATACAGTAATCACCCCAAACACACCAAGAGCTCCGTTATCTACAGCTGGACACTCAGATACCACAGAATATGCTCCAAGGAGAAACTCCAGAATATATATCTTAACACCTAGCACTTTGTAGTAGTAGGCCGTAAAAAATATTATAATGCGCTAAAAATAGTGACGCGGAGGGTCTGGTCAAAACCAATTTAATCAAAACTAAATGCACAATAAACAGGTTATATAACTGGTTTCGCAACCGTTATGTAACCTGTTGCAATACCCCCCGCAAAAAATCATATATTGTCATTTAACCAATACTTACTATTTCCTAAAATAAATATATTATACTTATATAAAAGCTTTAATTGCAAGCTGTGCATTAAAACTCTGTCATAAACCCACTTAAATTGCCTGGCATTCCCCTGCAGCCGCTTCGCAGAGCTGTAGAGTCTCCCTCTGCTGTTTAAAGCGTAAAACATAATTAAAAATAAGTGCACTTAACTGGTATGAGCGTGTTTTTATTCCTCACCTAGTATCAAAAACCTGCAGGTAGCAGTGCCTGGCATAATACACTTAAAGCCACCTTCACCAATCAAGGGAAGTAGATCACATCATGGAATGGGCCACCCAAATACACGGAGAGAAACCGCTTCAATACAGAAATAAAACCCCCTACAACCACACACCCCTAGTTGTCACCTACCATCCCACACCAGACCCCATCTGGGGTATCATCAAATGACTACAACCCATCTTCAATGGAGATCCCATCCTGAAAGAAATCTTTCCTGAACCCCCATTTCAGGCTTTCAAACAACCCCCCAGCCCCACCAAGCTCATTGTCAGACGCAAGCTCCCTGAAGACCAGGACACACCGACTCAAAATGGCACCAGACCCTGCCAGAACAACAGATGTAAAACCTGCAGACCTAGCTCCACTGCTACAATGATCAACACCCCCCACAACACACCTGTCGAGATCCCTGGTTCCTACACATGCCTATCATAACATGTGGTATATGTCATCCCGTGCACTAAATACCCCAACAAAAAATATGTGGGTGAAACCAGCTAATTACTACCCTCTCGAATGGACTCACACAGGAAATGGTAAAAGACAAGGTGCTAACAGGCCTCTCTACCTTGAAATGGTCCTTTACAATATGTACTAACTACTTATGCTAAACAATCTGTTCCACCTTGCATTTTGCTCTGAGTCTGGGAGTTCCCTTCCCAGACTTGAAGAAGAGCTCTGTGTGACTCAAGAGCGTCTCTCTCTCACCAACAGAAGCTGGTCCAATAAAAGATCTTCCCTCACCCAAACTTGTCGCTCTTTTTTGACAGAGCAGTGATCCAGCTTAAGGTAACGATAAGAGTCTTTGGAATAGGATTGAACAATCACGTCACCATTACATTGGATGAGAGGGGACTGATCATTT
Source organism: Emydura macquarii macquarii (assembly GCF_026122565.2). Classification (NCBI taxonomy): domain Eukaryota; kingdom Metazoa; phylum Chordata; order Testudines; family Chelidae; genus Emydura; species Emydura macquarii. The sequence goes on from NW_027131178.1 coordinate 617,350, forward strand.
CTGGACTTTGGAAGCTTTGGATCTAATACCACAAACCACAGCAATGCACATGCGGTGTTCGCTTTGTTTCCAGCTGGTGTGGCTACTCAAAAAAAACCACCCCAACAATAAAAAGAAAAGGATAGTACTAAGACATCAAATCCCTCATCCCTGGATCACCCATGCAGTTTTGAACTCTCCATTGCTGGAATGTGTTCGTGTCCCTTTTCAGTACAACCCCTAAGCACATTGAGGCAATTTATATTTTAAAAAAATCTAGATTAATGTACTTAAAACACTAAAAAGTCCACGGCATTAAATTTTTTAACAGGCGCCTGTGTTTATTCTATTAAAAAATTACTCTCCTGGGATGTCTTTAATCAGCAGAGTCACACAAAGGCAAAATAATGGCATTGTAACTTTAAGGATCCCTGACTTTGAGCTGTCTTTTATAAGCACGAAAGGGAGAAAAAAAAATCAAAAGCAGTAAAAACTTATATTATTTCTGTCAGTCGCCCCTTTTCAGAAAATGTCGTGAAAACAATCTCTATGCAGAGGAAGCAGCATACTGAGCAACAAGCCTCAATCACAGGAAGTTCATTTTTTTCCCCTTGGCACATAGCCCAGTGCCATCAGAACTAATTAAAAACAGAACCACGCTGCTAAGAAGCTCAGTGTTCGGGTGTTACAATAACAGCGTAGCAAACCAGGGAGATGTCTAATGAGAATAGTTTCCGAGTTTGTTTTCTAGCATTGGGCAACTATGTCAATTACTGGAACTGCAGCTCAGGGCCAGCACCCATGCTGAGACGTGAAAGAATGTTATTGCAGTACAGATTGAGCTGCTACTTTGATGCATGGGATATGCATGTCACTTGTATGCTGGTGCAGTTTCTTGGCTCATGACTAAATAGGAAGAGGCTGGTGCCACCTTGCTGTTCTTGTCTGAGGCTGGGTCAAATGTTAGCAGACAGGGTTTTCCCCTGAATCATTAGATATGCTCCCTCTAAAAAAAGAAACATGACTTTTTGTAAGGATGCTATTTGTAATGAAGGATCTAACTTAGAGGGCAAAATTATCAGTGAGGGAATTAACCCCTTTGTGGGTAGAAAAAGAGGCAGGCAGAGGTTGTTTGAAAAAAAACTTGACAAAAAAAAAGAAATCCTCAAACACACACAAACCGTCACCTGTTAAGCAAACACAAGAGAGTGGGCAGCAACCACCCATTTATAATCATTACTTACTTGAATATTCCTATTGACAGGACACAATTTTTTATTCACTTTTTTTTCCCTCGAAAACTGCAGATTTGGATCAGTTTCACTGAATTGTTTTCATAGGGAGGGGAAAAACAACTGAAACAAAATTAAAAAAAAAAATTGGAAACAAAACGTTTTGATTTTTCAATTCAAAATGAAATTTTTCTGTCTTTACATTTACTTCAGTCTTATTTAAAAAGGTTTTAAAAAGCTCAAAAATGAAATGAAATATTTTGTTCAGGAGAAACAAAGCCTTTTGATCAACCTGATATAACTTTTTAATAAACTTTTTGGTTCACCAAAAAAAAAAAAAAAGTTTTGGGTCAACCTGAAACAATTCTGCAACCCCCCACCTTCTCCAATCAGTGAATTGAAAAATCAGTTATTTTCCCAGCTCTGCTATTGACTAAATGTTTGCAGGATTGGGATGTGTTACACATGTAATGTACTTTTCGTATGATGATGATGATGATTTTTAAAAAGTCGTTCTTACACATAGCACTTCAGTTTCTTCAAATGGAATTCAAAAATATAATGACCTGTTACATCTTTCTAACAGCTTTAATCCTGAAGGATGATACCTATGGATCACTTCATCCTCTATTGAAATTTGTTCCTCTTTGGGATAAACATAGCACCCATTCAACAGTGTAAAAAAGAATACTAAGAACCTAATTCACCCAGCAATAGCACATGTCAGAAGTGTTGGTGAAGTTAACTGGCCCAGCCAGCTGAACAAAGAAAGCCAGTAGAGTTTAGTAAGTAGCACATGGGATTTCCCCACAGAAGACCTGGGTGCTAGTCCTGCTTTGCTATTGGCTTGTTGGGTGATCTTGGGCAAGTCATTTCACCTCTCTGTGCCTCAGTTTCCTCATCTATAAAATGGGGATAATGAGTCTGACTTTTGTAAGGCACTTTGAGTTTGACTGATGAAAAATATACATGTAGCATGTGTGTATGTATCTAATGTGTGTGTGTATATATATGTATTTAGAGGTGTGTATTATTACTTGTGTGAGAAAAAGATGACCATGGATACTGGAAATTGATTTGAGGAGGCCTCCCTTGTTTGATAAATACCCCCTCCTTCTTGTCTCTAGACTCATTCAACTCTGTGATCCTTTTAGCTTTATCCACGCTGCTCCCCATTAATACCCTTCTTGCCTCAGACAGGACCCTTCCATATCTCCCCCATGTGTTCTCCTGCCTGCCTTTCCCCACACCCCGACTTTCTGCATCTGGTCTATGTCAGGGGAAATAGCTATGTAGTTGGGAATCTCTTTTAATGATTAAATAATTCTTCCAGCACATCCCCCCAAACTAGAGAAAGTCATTAGGATTCAGCAAGACCAAGAGATTAAAACATATTTGGAGTCTCTAGATCAAGCCTCATTTTTAAAAAAAATTCAAAAGCCGTATGGCTCAGGGATTGTCTTTCTATTCTGTGTTTGTACAATGCCTAGCCAAAGCACCATGGAGTGACTTAAGGTGGAATGGAAACCCTAACTCACTTGGCTTCTATGGGCCAGTTTAGACCTTCATTTAAACCCATGAAGCCCAGTGACTTCAGTGGGAGTTGTGCATATTTATGCATTTTCACCTTACGGTATTTACTCACCTTATGCTGTCACTGCTCATTTATGTGGTTTTGTATTTTCTCGTGCCACCTATGTTAAAAATCTTGGGCTAAACTATGTGCACTCAGTGACATACGAATAAAAGTTGGTCTCTTGTCTGTAGAACACTAGCCTTTAATTCCTTGAAAAAAGTCTTAAGGCCAAATTCACCACGAAAGTAAATGGATACAATCATGTTGACTTCAGTGGAAGCGCCCCTGCTGAAGCAAGTACCTACGTTTCCTTTTAGAGAATCATAGAAGATGAGGGTTGGAAGGGACCTAAGGAAGTCACCTAGTTCAACCCGTTGCTCAAAGCAGGACCACCCCAACTAAATCATTCCAGCCAGGGCTTTGTCAAACTTTATAAGGCTGGTGGATGAGTCCTTAGGGAACAGTAATGTTGTCAAACCAAGGTAACAGCTTTATCTTTCTGCACTGTATTACAGTGCACTTTTCTTACTAGGCAATGTCTTACTGAAGTCACTTGGGCAAGAAGCTGTGATCCAGTCCACTCATCAGTTGTGAAACTGATGTCCTAACTGGTCATAGAACGCTGATCTTAATAACAAAGAAAGCAGAAGGCAGCAGAAACCAACTTACACTTGCTGTGCACTATTTTATCCTGTAATGCCATGCAGTGCATTTGTGCTTTACCGCTAACTTCAAGTGAATCAGGACCAGGCTGTTAAAAACTTTGCCGCAATTCAAATCTCTGACACTATATGCTCTTCCCTTCAAAAAAAAAAGGTACAAAGCAGATAGTTTAAATACAATTTTGTTGCAGGATTTAATTTTTAATGAAATACTTTAAAAAAAAAAATCCGGATGTGATCTCTAGGGGTGATCTCCCTAGTACAGGTTGTTAGTTTCGCTTGTTAAGTCAAGATCAATTTTCTCACTAAAAAATCTGCTAATTTATTTTGTCAGGCACATTTTTCAATTCTGTTTATTAGGTTTTGTTCCTTTAATACCCAATCCACCTTTTCATAAATAATAATCATCACAACAATGTGCTCTGTGTTGTACAAGACAAAAGTATCAAGAGAATTCCTGCCCTGGACAGGCTGCGTGTTCTGAGTCTCATAGAAGAAGTTGCTTTCAGGAAGGGATCTGAATGAGATAATATTGCTTGGTGAAATGGGTTGGGAAGTCATTCCTTGCCCAGTAGATAACAGAGAAGATGATGCAAAGATGGGAGCAGAAGAAGAAAATGAAGTGTTGAGAAGAAGGATGGAAGAAGACAGGAGTTCTGAGAAGTGGCCTGGGTTGGAGCTATGAAAAGCCATGGAAGAGAGAATGAGAATTTTCAATTCAGTACAGGAGATGGAGGCAGCAGAGTCTTTCAGACAGAAGGGTGACATGGCCTGATCAGTAGACAAAGAAGATCATTTTGGCTGCTGCATTTTGGACAGGTTGTAGAGGAGTAATATAAATAACACAAAGCATCAAAGGTAAAAAAGCTCAGGTTGAGGCTGTATTGCAGAGAGACTGTCCGCTCCAGCCTCTGCATCTATTAATCCAGGCCTTTTACCAGAACTAAATTAATTTAAAGAAGAAAGCACGCCTCACTTCCTCTCTTGAACTGAGACTCACTTGTTTAATAGCAGAACACAGAACAGGGAAGCATGGCAGCAGCTAGCACTGTTTGCTTTCCACTATAATTTTAAGCAAATGTTTCTTGCAGGCAAGCTATGTCTCTGAGGTCTTTGCTAAAACTCAAAACTGCTCTCAGAAAAAAAACCCCAAAACAACAACAAAAACCAATCCGAGCATGTCAAAGCTGAAATTTAGCAAAGAGTTGGGAGTCAAAACGTGTCCAGGAGGTTGTGTTTGCTGGGACTGACATCACGGATCTGGCCCTGGACTGTTTCCTAGATTGCAGCCTCAGGAATTATGTGGAAAACTTAGCTTCACCAGTTGCAGTTTGGATAAGGTGTATGTAGGTCATTTTCCAAACCTCTCTGTGTGCTGCTGCCATTTTGACTCACAATCAAAGCAGACGAGTGTTGTGGACGGGGTCAAACCATATTACAATCAGGCTGAAAAAATCCAGACTTTAGCCCGGGTCTCTACAACAAAGAAATATGTTATTATTATAGCCAAGTTAGGTCACAATGAAGCTTGATCACTGTTTGCTTTGATTGTGACACCAGGGGCCTTGAAAAGATAGAGTCAAAGTCTCCCTTAACTTGAAGCCAATGTAGTTGCCAAGGGCATAAGTCAAGGGAGGATATAGCCCTACAGTGTCAGCTACTTAGGATGTTCTGACTGATCAATGCCTTCTTTGTCGGTCTTACTCATGGTCATTTCTGAACGTGTAAACATTAGGGAATCATGTAGTGGGAGAAAAAAGAAAGCCAAGGGGGAATATTTTTTCCCCAAGGAAGGTTGTGGAGGATTATTTGAAACTGGGAGATCTCAAAGAGAAAGATAGGAGAGGATGAGCAGAGGGCTCAGAGATGCTGTTGGGGAATTTGATTGCGAAGAGATGAGCAAGATGTCCAGAGATTGAGCGAAGAAACCGGTGTAGACCCTTGTCCCTGGGAAAGGAAACTGTAGGAGAAGCAAGTTATATGTGTGGCGATCTAGGTAGTGATTTTTTTTTTCTTGCAGAGACCATGATTATCAGATGGAAAGTTTATCTCAGCAGTAGAGAAAGACAGCAGTAGTGTCAGGTGAGGACTCGAAAGCTAATAGTGATTTTTTTTCTAGGAAAGAGAATCTTTAAAGAAAGTAGGAGATGGTGCTAGGAAATCTCAAGAACAGAGTAAAGAAAGAGGGAGAAAACTGAGACCTGAAGACATCTCTCTTGGGAGAAGACAATTTTCTGTATGGCTAGGCCAGGCAAAATCTCAGTTGTTTGGAAACCAGCTTTGGTTTGGATTGTCAGGAGAAAGTTCATGTGCTTTTTAAGTGAATCCTGAAGGTAGCCATAATTTACCTATATTAGATATGATGGTATAGGCATCCAGATCTGGATTTGGTGAAAGCTACAATTCAAGCCCTAATGAAAACTTAATTTCTGGATCAGGTGCCTAAACTCTGCCAGGTGTTCTCACAAGCTTTCAGTCCAGAAGGTGGAAATCTTGAGAGTTGAGCTGTTCTGGAGATTTACAGTATCTTGCCTTCAGTAATGTTACTCATGAATAACACCAGCATAAATGAAATGAGAATCGGGCTTCTTGTCTTGGGTTTCCAGTCAGGAGACGTATGTTCCCTTTTACCGGCGTTGTGAGTTTAGGGTGATTAGGCAGCTAAGAGTCTGCTTTTCCATTGTTCAGATGTATGTATCTGATTTTTACTTAAGCAGTTCACCCTCTGCCTCCTACAGCAGCATGCATGCTTACTTGTGCCTACGATTTCATGCATTTGCCTCAGGTGTAAGTACACTGTACTGTTGCCTTCACAGTGTACACAACTTTACAGAGGTAATCCACATAATAATTCAAATACTTACAGATTAGTGCGACAGGCACTTTTGTACTGTTCAGTATTGGTAATCCTACCTTTTAGTTCTCAAACCAGTGTGATAGCTAACTAGATAAGGGCGAGCAGGAAAAGATATGTATTCTTTTAAGAGCTATTTCCAAGAGAATCTTATTGCAAAGCCTTCCATAAAACAGACACTGAATCATATAATCATAGAATTGTAGGACTGAAAGGGACCTTGAGAATTCATCAAGACCAGCCCTCTGTGCAGACGCAGGACCAAGTAAACCTAGACCATCCCTGACAGATGTTTGTCCAACCCATTCTTAAAAACCTCCAATGAAACGGATCCACAATCTCCTTTGGAAATCTGTCCCAGAGCTTAACTACCCTTATAATTAGAAAGTTTTCCTTGTATCTAACCTAAATCTCCCTGGCTGCAGACTAAGCCCATTACTTCTTGCCCTACCTTCAGTGGACACTGAGAACAACTGATCACTATCTCCTTTATAACAGCTCTTAACACATTTGAAGACTGTTATTAGGGGTATATCTACAATGATGGCGGCAAAGTCGCTGCCCTCAGATCAACTTATCTGGATCGACTGAGCGGTCAGTGTAGACCCATTCAATCAATCAGGAAGTCAACATACTAAAACCACCTCCTCAAGTGGCGTAGTGCAGTGAAGACACCGCACAGAACAGAAGTACAGCAGTCGACGGATTTGCCGGGTAAGTGTAGACGTGAAGGGGAACAAGAAGGGTTTCTACAGGTATGTTACCATCAAGAGGAAAATTAGGGAAAGTGTGGGCCCCTTACAGAATGGGGGAGGCAACCTAGTGACAGAGGATGTGGAGAAAGCTGAGGTACTCAATGCCTTTTTTGCCTCTGTCTTCACAGACAAGGTCAGCTCCCAGACTACTGCACTGGGCGGCACAGAATGGGAAGGAGGTGAACATCCCACAGTACTGAAAGAACAGGTCCAAGACTATTTAGAAAGATTGGACATACACAAGTCCATGGGGTCAGATGCAATGCACCCAAGGGTGCTGAGGGAGTTGGCTGATGTGATTTCAGAGCCATTGGCTATTATCTTTGAAAGCTCGTGGCAATTGGGGGAGGTTCCTGGTGACTGAAAAAAAGCAAATATAGTGCCCATCTTCAAGAAAGCGAGGAAAGAGGAGCCAGGGAACTACAGACCAGTCAGCCTCACCTCAATCCCTGGAAAAATCATGGAGCAGATCCTCAAGGAATCCATTTTAAGGCACTTGGAAGAGAGGAAGGTGATCAGGAACAGTCAACATGGATTCACCAAGGGAAAGTCATGCCTGACCAACCTGGTTGCCTTTTATGAAGACGTGATTGGCTCTGTGGATGTGGGGAAAGTGGGGGACGTGATATACCTTGGCTTTAGCAAAGCTCTTGATACAGTCTCCCACAGTATTCTTATCAGCAAGTTAAATAAGTATAGGTTGGATGAATGGACTATAAAATGGATAGAGAACTGGCTAGATCATTGGGCTCAACGGGTAGTGATCAATGGCTCCATGTCTAGCTGGCAGCCGGTCACAAATGGAGTGCCCCGGGGGTCGGTCCTAGGGCCAGTTTTGTTCAACATCTTCATTAATGATCTGGAGGATGGGGTAGATTGCACCCTCAGCAAGTTTGCAGATGATACTAAACTAGGAGGAATGGTAGATACCCTGGAAGGTAGGGATAGGATACAGAAGGACCTAAACAAACTGGAGGACTGGGCCAAAAGAAATCTGATGAGGTTCAACAAGGACAAGTGCAGAGTCCTGCACTTTGGATGGAAGAATCCCATACAGAGCTACAGACTGGGGACCGATGAGCTAGGCAGCAGTTCTGCAGAAAAGGATCTGGGGGTAACAGAGGATAAGAAGCTGGATCTGAGTCAGCAGTGTGCCCTGGTTGTCAATAAAGCTAATAGCATATTGGGCTGCATTAGTAGGAGCATTGCCAGCAGATCGCGGGAAGTGATTATTCCCCTCTATTTGACATTGGTGAGGCCGCATTTGGAGTATTGTGTCCAGTTTTGGGCCCCCCACTACAAAAAGGATGTGGAGAAGTTGGAGAGAGTCCAGCGGAGGGCAACAAAAATGATTAGGGGGCTGGAGCACAAGACTTATGAGGAGAGGCTGAGCGAACTAGGCTTGTTAATCTGCAGAAGAGAAGAATGAGGGGAGATTTGATAACAGCCTTTAACTACCTGAAAGGGGGTTCCAGGGAGGATGGAGCTAGGCTGTTCTCAGTGGTGGCAGATGACAGAACAAGGAGCAACGGTCTCAAGTTGCAGTGGGGGAGGTCTAGGTTGGACATTTCAGTAGGAGGGTGGTGAAGCTCTGGAATGGGTTACCTAGGGAGGTGGTGGAATCTCCATCTTTAGAGGTTTTTAAGTTGCGGCTTGACAAAACCCTTGCTGGGATGATTTAGCTGAGGTTACTCCTGCTTTGAGCAAGGGGTTGGACTAGATGACCTCCTGAGGTCCCTTCCAACTCTATGATTCTATGATTCTATGACCAAACCTAGGTCTCCCCTCAGTCTTCTTTTCTCAAGACTACAAGCCCAGGTTTTTTAACCTTTCTTCACAGGACAGGATTTCTAAACCTTTATCATTTTTGTTGCTGCCCTCTGGACTCTCTCCAATTTTCTGATAGTCCATTTGAAAATCATATCAAAAGGGGTTAATTTTCCAATATGGAATACATGAGTCTCTCAGTTCAGTTTCTAGTGGACAAAAATTATCCCTACAATTGTCAATTGTCAACCTGAAATGAATGAGGATATAAAGTAATGGAGATTGAACTACTCTTTCATTCTTATGGTCAGAATAAAAGTAAAATATGTGGGACAATGTAGAGAAAATTGCTACGGCTGTTATCCATGATCTACTTGTTCTGTGGTTAAATAAGGACATCAGTCTTCAGGGCTGTCAGTTTGGCACCTTTCACTAGCCTTTGTGTAATCCAAAGTAGAAGAATGAGGGTCTTTTTCCTCTTTTTTGTGGCTAGCCCACATAAGAGGATAAGTATCTTTTATAGCTGCCAGTTACTGGGGATGCTCATGTCGCTTAAGCTGTAGATGCTCTGGAAATACCCGATTCAAATCTCTATGATGTCCATAAACTTTTCAGACATGGCTAGTTTTGTAATGTCTTCTTCAGCAATAAACATTTCTGTATATCACCTGTGTACAACATGAAGGCAAATATTCACACTCACTATCATATCATAAGCAAACTTACAGGTCATATAGAAAAGTCAATGTGTCTGCTGAAATCAATGGAGGTAACTCCAGTGTAAAATCAGTGTTATATGACAGTAGAAATGCATCCAATAAATATACAGGTAAATAAATATTAATAATTAAGAGACCTATCCTTCGGATTGCCTTAGGACCCTTTGAATAGTAAATAGGAATAGGTAGACTGGAACTGTTAAAACAAATGATTCTCCTCACGTCCATAGGGACACCTTTGCTTCAAACTGAATCCAAATCTTTTTTGATATGGCAAATATTTTTCAAATCTCAAAAAAAGTTTTGGATATCTATAGTTGTATTCCCTAGCAATGGGCCTGAACAACAATTCCAGATCTGAACATCCCAAAACTTTGAGAAAATTTAGACCCATTTCACAGTGCATTTCTTGGGCAAATCTTCAGTTATCATATCTGCAGTTTCTGCTTCCAGACAGAATTGGAAGCAGCTGTGTTGAGAAGAGAAAGGTTATTTAAAAGGACTATCTGGCCTGCTGGGAAGCAAGAAAGCTGGAAATTGTGTGAGAATGCCTGTTTTCATGAGATTTCCAGGCATGGTTAACCAACACCAAAAGGCTTGGATGAACTTTGGAATGACCTTTAAACTTCTCGGTTTTCATTTGAACACATGCAGACACTGAGGGCCAAATTCAGAGGTGAATCTAAGGGCTTATTTAAACACAGAAGTTGCATTGGTTTAACTTAAATTGGTTTAAACATTGATTTAGTTAAACTGGTGCAAACTCTTGTGTGAACTTTCTTATATCAGTTTAAAACTGGTTATGTTATTTATCCTGTGCCTGGAAAGTTACCAAACAAAGGTAACCTGGTATATACCAGGTTTAAATCAATTTCAGAGTATTACCACACAAAGTTGCATTGGTTTAACAAATCCCTGTAAAATCACCTTTAGTTAAACAGGTGCCGTTCTATTTGTAGACCAGGTCTAAATGAGTTTAGAGGGAAGTAACTAATTCTAAGGAAATCTAAGAACTTGTCTACATGAGAAAAGTGCATCAGTTTAAGGTGCAATTATATGTGATTTGTGCAAAAGGTTGTTTGGACACTCTTACTTTGGTTTAACACAGGTTTATTTTGCTTTAGATTAAGTTGTTTTTGAAGAGGTTTAAACTAGTTTGAAATAAGATTGGTTTAAACCAAACTGAGAGCATTCACTCAGCCTTTTACATTGAATGAATCTGAACTGGTTTAAAAAGTGATTTTAGTTAAACTGATATAGTGACCACAGACAGTCCCTGTCTAACATAAGATGCTGTTCCACACTGCTAGTACTAGTGATGAGGTATAATAGAGTAGCTTGGGAATGAAAGTTGCATGTCAGAGGTGGAGTGCATCTCCTGAAGCAGGATTCCAGGTGCTTCACGGTTTGTAACTAGGTGGAGAAGGATATCCCCTTTTTACCGCCAATATCTCCTCTATATTGAAATGCAGAATCTTGAGAATTAACTCCACTGCTAGGGTTTGTGGTTCTGGCCCTGAAAGGGATCCCACTGAAGGACAGCTTTTTCAAGCTGATTATTGCTTAGAATGCAAACCTGTGCTCTGCATTTTGTCTACTTTTCTTTCATTTCACAAGAGATGCCCTGTGAAAGAAATGGACATATCCCAGCCGTGTGGGACAGAACCTGGCACAAGCATCTCATTGATTCAGAGCTGAACAAAGTCACCTGCATCATTAGTGGTTGTCTTAGCCACACATTAGCATCTAATGTATATGTGTTGGCTTATATAGCTCCCGCAAAACTTTGATGAGATGCCAGCACCCTTTAAACTTCCCGGAGAGCAGAATGACGGATGAAAACAAGCGGCTGCACAAAGCTGACAATGGTTCCAAAAGGTTCAAGAAAGCAAAGCACATTGCCTAAAAGAAGCTCTGCCTGCCTTCAGAATAAAACAGCTACTTCTGAAATTCCTGCTGACTTTCCATGACTTAATTTGTGACACCCTTTTTGCGGCAGCCATATATGCATTCATGTCCAGTGCTGCTGGCCCAGTACCAGTTTCAGGTGAACAACGGCATATGAGGGCTGACAGCTATGTCCTCACAGAGTGACAGCAACTCTGGGACAGAGAGACAGGCAAATTTCAGAAGCCCTAACTGATCTCCAACTGTTTGCAACCTGGAGCACACATCCTGGCCTACGCTTACCGGCTGATGACTGGAACAGCCAGAGTGGCAGCTAAAGTGCAGAACTTTTGGCTTAGTCTAATCTTCACAGTCTGACTGTGGAGCAGTGATGCAGATGGTCAAAGGTGATGGAGAAGTGCATGGTTAGAAGGTTGGAGGGTGGACTGCAACACCTTGCTGTCCTCGACGACGCAGCAGTTAGGTGGCTGAACAATCTAGATACCAACTTGTGACACATATGAAAGAAGTTAAACTGATGCAACTTATGTAGACAAGAACTAACCTGGTGTCATTTATAATTAGTGGACAAATGGGTGGTGGGGTACTGCAAGCAGAGGTCCAGTAGTTAGGGTGCTAGCCTATGACAGTAGAGACCTGAGTTCTATTTCTTGCTCTACTACGGACTTCTTGTGTGTAACCTTGGGCAAGTCACTTAGTATATCTTTGCCTCACTTCCCCAATTGTAAAATGGGGATAATATCACTTCCTTACCTCACAGGGATCTTGTGAGATTGAATGCCTGAAAGCTTCTGATGTGCTCAGGTATTATAGTAATTGGGGCCATAAAAAGAAGTGTGAGTTGGAAGCACTGAGTGGGATTTTCAAAAGTACAGAGCATTGGTCTGAGTCCGCTACTGTTGAAGTCGTGGGAGCTTTACCATTGACATGACAGAAAGCAGTTAAACCAACTACTGAGTACTTTTGGAAATCCCACCCACAGTCTCCAACTTGTCCCTACCTTACATGTCACCTCTGAAGACGGGCCTGAATCTTGTGAAATTTATCCAACCTTGCAATTTAAATCTTAAATCTTGCAATTTTAATCTGCAATTTTAATCTGCTTGGAAATAGTTCTATCATTTTTAATGGTTTGGATCTGCTATTCTATGTACTATCTGCTATTCTTGTCGAATCTCTCATGTTCAAAACCCAAGTTGTTACATAATTGTCCTAGATGCTCAATAGTTTCCTATACTCATGACAAAGATCAATAAAGAGAGAGAGAGACAGAGAATTCTCAAGGATACACACTTCACATTTTTGGAGATTTTAATGAGAACAGAAAAGGACAAGAAAAAAGTCCATAGTCAAAAGTCAAAGTTGTGACATCAGACCTACATGGGTAAGCCCCATTGAGTGCACGTTTTTCTCAGAGCAGAACTTGATCCATAATCACTCCTGATTCTTCTCTAATATTGCTTCTTCCAGAGACACAGTAAAAGAATACATAGGAGGTAATTTCAGAAGCCTGAGGTTTGAGTTTCTGCACCTTTCAGGTGCTAACATGAACTAGGAATGAGGAAGTGTTTTAGCATCCAAGTGACTGGGAGATGTAATAGACCCTCTGTCTGCAGAATCATTCAATCATATAACAGATGTCAGCACTTAAAAACTCCTTTAAGATCTCCTGTTCCACCTCTCCCACAATGCAGGATTTTGCTGCAATATATTCTGTCCAGTACTTTGACAAATTCAATTTTAAATGTCTTAAGTGAGGTGGATTTTAGAGTCTAATGGATTTCATCACCATTAGGAGATTTTTCCTACTGTTCAGTCTACAGTTTCCAGTTTTTCATTTCGTTCCCATTACCGCTAGCTATCAGTAGTAGCAGTATAAAGAATCCTCAACAAAATCAAGGCCCCATTGTGCTAGGTACTGTACATAGTCAGAGACAATCCCAGAAGAACTTACTATATAAATAGACATGACAAATAAAGGGTGGGGCAAAGGAAGTTGTATTTAGGTCAAGGAAATAAATAAAGGAAATTGAATTTGATTTGTCTGGAGGGGAGGTTTCCTTACATCTCTTGACACATTGGTGTGGAAGGGAGCAGACTGTGACTGCTTCGCTTTCTTGGGCTTTCAAATGAGCTGCATTGTGTCCCGTTCAATGACGCATGTGTCATTCGAGTCCAGCAAGAAAGGGAGTCCCTCTTGCAGCTGCCATGGGAACAAGTGATGGGAGCTGCCCATTGGGAGACACCATTGGGATGCGCTGTGTGTAGATACTAAGTGATGTAGACACACTGTCCAAACCATTCAGAACAAATAAACAAAGGGAGGTGAAGACAAGAAATAACCTCAGCCCAGTCTCCTACAAAACCTGAGATAGAAGACATCTGTTCTTGTTCACACAGGGCTAGGTTCTTACAAACGAATGGCCATTACAGAATTAGAACCAGCCCTGCCACACTGCCCATGTTCCACACCCATGGCTCCCGACCAATCTGTTTACATCTCAGAGCCATCCATTTGCTATTGCAGGCCACCTGCTAAGAATGATGCATGCTTTGAACAAACCCAGAACAGTTCTTTGCTGGCAGAGCTTCCAGCGACGAGTTAACAAATCCTGTCTTCTACTCTTCTTCGACCCACTCTCCATCTTCCTCATCCTCCTCTTGTCATCGCTTTGTTGATCCAAACACACCCCATAGTAAAGTAAATCCAAGAAGTAGTGACTAGAGATGGGCCCAAACCAACAAGTCCCTTTTCCTAACACCTCCAACTATGGTGAGGGGGGGTCAGGATGGGGAGCAGGTTCTGTTTGAAGTCTGGATCCAAATTTTGTGGGGACCCACGGCTGATCTCAAACCTTACCATCTTCTACACATGGTGCGAGACTCACTTCCTTAAGGCCCTGATCCTGCACTGAGTTGCACGCAGGCAGACCCCTGCACGCATGTGGCAGAGCCCCACTGACAGCAATGCAAGAGTCTGCCTGCATGGAGCTCAAAGCAGGATCATGGTCTCAGTGCATCATCTTCCTATGTAAGAACTTCCCCAATGGATGGGTGGGTCCCCCCAGTCCGCTTGACTAGGAAGCTGAGCAGGAGCAGGAAGCAGGGAGAACACTGGGCACAGTCCATGTACTAGGCAGTTATGGAGGAGTGCCCAGGAACTGTAATGCTGGGTGGATTAGGAATGAATCTAATAAGACTGGGATTAGAATGGGCCTTTTTGTCTCAGGCCTTCATTGAATGCAATGAGGAGGTGCATCACCTCAGGGGCCCACAGGAGCCTTTCTGTCTTTTCCAATGTATGCAAAGCAGCCAACCTGCTACACTCCAAAAAGAGGTGCAGCAAATTGCCCAGCAATTGCATAACCAGCAAATTCTACTGGCTGGTGCAGGCAGGGGAAGTGAGGGGGAGGAACCACAGCTTCACCTATTTGCTACTCCCCTCGCCCATCTTAGAAGTAATGAGGGTGCAGTGCTTATGCTCCTACAATGCAGAGAATGCCATTCCCTTATTCAGGAACGCAGCTGTTATTTAGGCCATGCAATTAGACAGCAGCCCCCTACCACCTGGACTGCTCCCCTGCATAAGGTCTAAGCAGAACACAGCCCATAATATCCCTATGTCACCATCTCTTAAATGTATATTTAGGGAAGGGGATGTTTGATTTTGAGAGAGAAAGAGAGAGAGACTGCCTACAGCATAATTTAAAAAGTTGTTGCTCTAATTTTCTCTTCACTTTAGAATCCTCTGTTGGCTTTAATTAAGTGCTTGAATTCAGATTGTAAAGCAAACATAATTTGAAGATTTTTTTTTTTAAATGAAAGCAAGCCCACTCACCAGGTGGATTTTCTCCTCAGGTACTCAGTGCTCCAATATTGACAAGCCACATGGGCATCTCTGCAGGCAGCGCTCTGTCTTCTTAAATGCTCAGGGGGTAAGGAGGTATTCCTTCCCCCTGCTGCCCCCAGCTGGGATGTGCAAAGATGTTCACAGTTCTACAAGTATTTGAAAGACGTGAATAGCAAGGAGGGAGAGGAATTGCTCATGGTGGTTCAAGGAACCATAACTAGGAGCAATGAGATGAAACTGAGCGAAGGGAAATTGAGGTTGGATATCAGGACAAACTTCTTAAGTGGCTGTTAGACAATTTGTAAAACAATCTCCCAAAGGAAGCACTGGAAGCTCTATTGGTTGAGTCATTTATTAGTGCCTGTCTAAGTAATCATATGTCCCCCATCAATGAAGCATCTGGGCCCCTAGCAAACAATAATGGATATAACCATACAATACCTCTGTGAGGAAAGGAACTATTATTACCCCCCTCATATATATAAAGGAACTAGTGAGAGAAATTAAATGGCTTACCTAAGCCATAGAGGAAGTTTATAGCAAAGATGAGAATTGAAGCCAGCTCCCTAGAGACTGAGACTGAGTCCAGTGCCTTCACTACAAGACCATCCTTTTCATCTGATGCGTTAAGGTAAAGCACTTGTGAATATACCACAGAGAACCATCTAGCACTGTGCAGAAGGGATTGGCAGCATGACCTAGGACTAAGCAGGACTTTTCCATCTCTAGTCTCTCTAGTTCTCTGGTTTGTAATGGAACTGGGGGGAGAGTTGTGAGAAATGATATGAACGAACACTTGACAAAACCGAAATGGAATTTCACTATAATCTTTCATCATTTTTTCTGGAATAGTTGTGCAGCTGAAATTTTACTGGTACAAATGTTTGCTGAAAATGAGTTTCAGGCCTGTTGCTGTTGCCCATAGTTGGTGGGCAATTCATTAAGAGAAAAAGGGCTAAATAAGTTATTCATTGTGGCTTGTTTGCCCAGCCACAGGATGGGATCTAAAGTCAATCATCTGACTATTTTAACTTACACGTTCAATTCAAATGGCCCTTTTGAGAATTATCCTCACAACTCTTACATGCAAAAAGATGCTTAACTTCACTATTCTCTATAGCATATCTATAGGTCTTTCTTACCTAGTTATTGGCTTTATTCGGATTACTCCTGATTCATGTCAGCATGAGAAGAGAATCAGTCCCTTTATCAGGCTTCAATAACGTGATAGTGCATAATGCTTTTCAGGAATATATTAAAAAATAGTCAGTGTGGTTTTAGTTGTCTCCATTTTTGGATGTTCAACTTGATACACATTAAAAGGCCTGAATCTCAATGGGTGGGAGTGGATGTTCAACATTTTATGACCATCAGGTCCCTTCAAAGTGTCTCAGATTGGACACCTTAAAACAGAAACACCTGTAATCCTTGGTCACTTTTGAAAAACTTGGCCAAAGTCCCCAATTCACAGTCTAAAGCCCAGATGTTGCAATCTGATCGATGTGGATTATCTGTGGAGCAGCACTGACTTAAATGGGATAAAAGGAATCAATAACACAAGGGGTTTCAAGAAGAAGGAGGACAAGGATGAGGAAAACCAGTCTTTTATGAACTGTGATTGCTGGTACAATGGACTTTCAGCTTGTTCTTTGATGTCTTGATTAAGTTTGATTAAGTTTTTCTGGGGTGGATCCTTCTTTGCTTTTTGGGGCTATGTTCACACTCTTCAGCCTAGGATGGACTCATCACACTTCAAGACAATCAGGACTCACACACACTTCATCAAGACAAGCTGGCAGTTTGGGTCAAAAATACACCCTCCATTCATACCTTGTTCAGATAACTACCTTATTCATCTAAAGGTTTAGAAAGGGTTTGACACAAGATGGAGTACATAGGGTCAAAATGGGGTTTTTACACAAGATGGAGTACATAGGTCAAAATGGGGACATCTTTCCATTGACATATTCAGGTTACCATTACAATTTTATTCCTACAACAGAAGTCAATGGGAATCTTTTTGGATCAAGACCTAGGAGAGTGATGTACATCCCTTGAGGGTTATATGTTTCCTTATACTTCATTTATGGACTACAGTTCTAAAAACATGGTTGGATATTATTTCTCAGCAAGTAAGTTGACCAGCCCCAATAAAATTACAAAAGGGGAATGGAGAGAAATAAGCGTAACCCATGCCATCTTCATAAGGCACTCAGAAAATGCATGCATGTCTGGTCCTGACTTGTTAACAACCACAAAAGACAGCAGTTGAAAGCAATTAATATGCCATACAAACCATGAACTCAAACAGCTTCGTCTGGTGTGTTTCATGCCAGTGGCAAATAAAAAAACCCAAACCCTATAATTAGGGCATAATTCTGTTAAATTTCTCCAATAAAGGCTTTATTAAAAGAAAGAAAACAGTGCCCTCATAGACTGCACTGCGGAGGAATCACACATGGCTTGTTGGAATTATTATTTTCATTATATTACTTGGCTATTGAGTGGCTCCTGAAACACTGTGATGGGTGCAGGCGTTGGTTTAGATGGAGTCTTAGAGTACATCCACACCGCAATAAAAGACCCACGGCACAGCTGCTGCTGGCCCGGGTCAGCTGACTCAGGCTCTTGTGTCTCAGGGTGTAGGGCTAAAAATCAGAGTGTGGATGTTTGGGCTCAGGCTGGAGCCTGAGCTCTGAAACACACCACCCTTGCAGGATCTCCAAGCCCATGCTCTAACTTAAGGCTATTTATAGACAGTGCAATTTTTAACCCTGCAGTCCGAGACTCAGGAGCCTGAGTCAATTGACCAGGGCCCAGAGAGTCGCCGTCCTGGGTTTTTTATGCAGTGTAAATGTACCTTTAAAGTGACCCCTTTCTTCAACAGCAAAAGCTTTTAAGTCCCAGCACCGAATAGGGGAGGAGTGGAAGGGTGGAGCTCTGGGTGACTTTTCTGCACAATACTTCCCTAGTGCACAGAGTGTGTGAATTTGCTGGCACTTTTTAAAAGTGGTGCAGCAAGAACTCCACTGCTCAGCTGATGACCTTCCCTGGCTATTGTCCTGTCTCCTCCCCACACCCTTTTGGGATGGCAAGGGTTGCAGAGGAAACTTTAACTCTAGGAACGGATGCAAACCTTTCCACCCTAAGAATGACACTCACAACTCTGACAGCCCCTTTTACCCATAACCCCCTACCAACCAAAACAAGAGAGAGTGAAAATTAATAAGATCTTTACAAAAATTAAATAAAGCCTCCCCCAAACAGAGCTTTGACTCCACAAAGGAAGTGCCAGAGACTCTGTGAGGTCCAGTAGAGACTTCACCATTGCTACTGATTTTACATGGAGGGCTGTCAGATATTAACATGAGGTGAATAACAGGATAAACCCCTAAGATAGACAGACCAACAGAGAGAAGGGTGCTGCAGAAAGCAGTTCTTGCGCTCAGCAGATTTCAAGGGGAAAACAATGCTATTGTTAACATTATAAATCAGTAAATATAAAATTTCATGCCAGTGTCTGCTGTTTGATTTGCATGTTTATGGACGAAAATCTCCTTTTAAACGCCAAATGGTGGAACTTGGCAGTGATATTGACCTGCACTCCAAATGCAAATCCAAATGTTTATCCAAGCCAATGTTCCCTGTTGCTTTGCTACAGTGCACTAACCCCATCATTACGATTGATTTTGCTTGTACTCTGCAGCTCTCTGGTGAACTTCAGTAGAGTGCATTTATAGAGTGGCCCTCTCCATTCAGACACACATTAAATGGATTAACCAGTGAACTCACACGGTGTTCATATGCGTATCTCCATTGCAACACTGCAGCGCTGTCCTCTGCTCTGTTGGAATTCTGGCCTTTGGACATGGTTAAGTAATAGAGCTGTGTGGGAACCAGAGTTTCCATGCTGCAGGAAATTCCCACATTTCAAAATTTGTTTTTGTTCCAAATTGAAATGAAGAACTGAAATTTCCTGCAAAGGAAAATTCAAAAAAATGTCTGTGTGAAACCATTGAAGTGTTTTATTTGAGTGTTAATGATTTGATTCATTTTGTTTAGACTCTTATACAATATTAAAGAGCATAAATATAATATAATATAAAATGATATAATAATAAAATGCATATTTTACTGTAATATAAAAGTCCAAATGAAATGAACTGAAACGTTTTGATGTTTTTCCATCAAAACTGATGCCTTCCTGACACATACCTCACCCACCTGGTCCCTCTCACATTCCCGCGAGACATTTGGATTTCAATGAAATTGTGCTATCTGACGGACTAACTGTTCCAGCCACATTTTTTTCGTCAGCTTTCACCAGTAAATGGGCTGGTTCTCCATTGCCATGCACCTTGGCATAATGATTTATGCCAGTGCAAATCAGAACGGTAGCACTTCCACCCACTGGTGCGAATGGCTTCACAAGGTGCAAGACAATGGAGAATAAGGCCAAATGTTCCTTCTGCCCACCTGACTGGAAATTAAAGATCCCATTTTCAGAGGTGAAGGAGTCTGTGCACAGCACCCCTGACAACCTGCCCCACCTCCTCAACTCACAGGTGAGGATCTGCGTATTCCAGCAGCTGAATCCAGCAGCCCTTCACCCTCCCACCCCATGGCCATCCTTACCTCACACAGCACAACAGGGCAGCTATCTTCCCAGGGCTGGGCTCAATGTATGCAGGGGAGAAGTATGCCTCATAAGGTCTCCCAAAATTCTGTCTCCTACATGGCGATTCCACTATAGGAAGGGCCTTCGATACCCCTGGAGGAAATGGGGGCTTGCTGAACCTGGTGTCATTCTTGCTGTGTATTCTGAGCAAGATCCTCAACTGGTGTAAATTCACACATCTATATTTTAGCCAATGGAGCTATTCCTGTTTACATTAGCTAAGGATCTAGCCCTGTGTCAGCACTATAGGATTTCAAAGCAAATTAACTAAACCGGACAGTCTGGTACACAGCCTCAAAAGCAATTTATTGTCTCTTTGCATCTGCCAGCTAGCATGGTGCAGCCTTTTACTCTGCTGCCCAGGCTTAGAAATGTCTAGAACCATCAGTTTTCACCAAACTGCTGAAGGGTGAAATTTCACCATTTCTGCCAGTAAAAAACAGCTTTTTCTCTACAAGGCAAATAGCATAATGTTCCTAGAGGATCATACCCTGAATAGGGAGACCAGGACATTTCAAGCCTTTGCCTCAGAAGGAATCATTTCCCCCTACACCATCCTGTAGAGTAGCAGGTACTTGCCCTAGCCAGAAGCAGAGCATACCAGAGTAAATGGACCACTTGGAGAGACAGTGTTATCTAGAGGCTAAAGCACAGGGCTGAGAATCAGGACCTCGGAGGTCCTGGCTCTGTCCTGGGCTTCCTGCAGATCATTTATCCTGTCTGAGCCTCTATTTGCTGCTCTGAATGTGGATTTAATTAATCCACAATGTTGGATCCATTAATTAATGAGGTCAATTCATTAATTAATGTTTGTATGACCTTGTGCTAAATGTGATATTTACTGCATATCTGAAATGTATTTATTATGAATTATTATTATTATTATTTATTAATGAATCTATTTGGGTGAACTCCATTTTCTTAGTAGGCCAACTGCTGATCTGCCACTTAACCTTCTCCCCTTTATTAATTCCTTAGTATTTGGGAGTAGTTTTCTTTATGAATCCAAAGCCATTATCCTGCATAAAAGAAGAACATTTCTCTTTAAATTCACCTCCCATTGCACTACATTTCATACTGTGTTACACAGGTCACATTATGGGCTGCTGTCACAGGCAGGACACGATGTAATTCAACATGACACATGACAAGTGGAGATGCGTTGAAATACCTGAGACTATTAGATTCAAACAGCTTTCTGTTAAAGTTTTTTACTAGCACATAAATATTCTTCGAGCTGACCATAGTCTAAGAGGAATAAATAGCCCATTAGAGGAAATACCAAAGCAAAGGTGGAAGTGTGCAATTAAATTGTGTGCAGAGCACTGAACAACGATGATCCTCCTGGAGCTGCCTGCTTCCCTTACCCTCTCAATGCTACTAAAGCCAAAGGGGGAAAAATTTTGCTATTCCTCCTGAAGATAATAAAAATAGGGAACATTCACGATGTGCAGTGAGGATAGGACCCCAGCAGGATCCTGTCCTCTACTCTGACTGTTTGGCAGCTGGAAAAGAACCAATTTAACAGGACCTTGGTGGGTTTCTTCTGCATGGATAATTCAGGTGACAAAGATCTGGGGCAATGGTTCCACCCTTTGGGTCCTCATATAGGGAGCATGACTAGGAGAACCCTAGCCAGGGTAGCCCTACTCCCATCTGTTTCACTGTCACCAGAACAGTCCCTTGTGGCCACATGCCCAATGGCATAAATTGGAGTAGCCCTGGGACTGCTCTGGCCATCCTCACGATTGTGGGAGTGTAGACATGGTTTACAGCCATCTCTGCTACACACCTCTGGTCCTGTACAAAACATAACCCAGCCAGACTGGAAGATCTACCCTTCTGAATGCACCCTTCATGTTTTAAAAACCTTTGCTGTCCACTTTATGTTGTAATTTTCTAAGAGTGACAGTACTTTGTATTCTTCTCTAGTGAGGCTCAAGAATGGCAACGTTGCTTTCATTATTGAACCAGCTAAAATACAGTACATGAAAAAGCACTGAACCCATGCCACTCACGCTGCCTCCTTGCTAGTACTTCTCCTCCTCCTTCTCTGCTAAGAGTGGCCAGTAATGCTCACTGCCCACTAACCATCCATCAGATATAAATACAGTCCTGCTTAACACTCACTACTTGTTCTGGGCTTCCTTTGAGCTGGTGACCTGGAACTGAAAGTCATTCCTAGTCCCCTGTTACATACCCAGACTACCAAGGGATGAGGTAAATTCTCCACCACTTACAGTCCTTAAATCAAGACTGGGTGTCTTTTTAAAGCTGTGTTCTAGCTCAGCTAGAAATTGTTGGGTTCAATGCAGGAATTGCTGGGTGAAACCATGTAACCTGTGTTATGCAGGAAGCCAGACTTGAAGATGATAGTGGTCTCTTCTGGCTTTAAAACTGACATATCTATTAAACACCATGTATTTCAACTGCATTCAGCAATGACTTCTTTCCAAACACAACTGAAGAACCATGGGGTGTAGATGGAATGTCCAATGGGAATGTATAAATCAGTTCAGATTATATAAAGCTGATCAAAACTGGAATTAGTATAGCCAAAATATCCAGGAAAGTTTGTTCCCCTATTAATTCCTGTTGACTAAAAGAGAAAGTACTGTAAATCTCACAAGAAAGTTTGTT
The DNA here is from genome assembly GCF_026122565.2 of Emydura macquarii macquarii. NCBI lineage: Eukaryota > Metazoa > Chordata > Testudines > Chelidae > Emydura > Emydura macquarii. The sequence continues at coordinate 639,970 of NW_027131178.1, forward strand.
CCCACTAGGGATCTGATAAAAAGTCTATTCAAGCCAAATGAAATCTTTCCATTGACTTCAGTAGATGAGAAGAAGCGTTATATTCCGAGCCCTATTCTGAAGTGTCCAGACTTCTCCACGTGAACCTGGATTCAATTTCCCAGGCTATGTCTAGACCAGTGTTTCTCAATTAAATTTGGCCGCAGAACGCTTTTTAACTTCTGCGGGGCCATGCGATACCCTCCGTTGAAAAATCTGGGACATCTTCCCCTTTTCGGCGGCACGGTATTGGCTGTTTTCGGCAGCGCGCGCTGTCAGCTGTTTTCGGCGGCGCTGTCAGCTATTCGGCGGCGCTGTCAGCTGTTCGGTGGCACGCGCTGTCAGCTGTTTTTGGCAGCGCAATTTCAGCAGCTTTCGGTGGCGCGGTTTCAATTTTTCGCAGAACCCTGAAATTCATCTCGCGGAACCCCAGGTTTCCGCGGAACACCAATTGAGAAACACTGGTCTAGACTGACGGCAGCAAATTGGCCGCTGTCAGATCGATTTATCCAGATCGACCGAGCAGAAGTGAAGACCCGCTCAATCGACCAGGAAATTGACACTATTAATCCACCTCCGCCAGGTGGAGTAACACTGTGTCGACAGGAGTGCATTTCCCGTTGGCGCAGCGAACTGAGGACACTGTGGTAAGTAGGAGTTAGGAAGTCAACAGGAGATATGCAAGCTACTCTATGTAGCTAGAGTATCTTCTGTCAACTGCCACCGAATTTGGTGGCAAGTGTAGCCATAGGTTCAGTGAATCAGGTGAGGAAGGATTTTGAGTGAGCCTGGGACTATTTATGGTTTTGAATGGAAACCAGGCGAAACTGTAATTTTGTATTTTGACCCATATCCAGACAAAACTCAATGACTTTGGATGAGTTTTATTTTCAGTTTTGGGGATTATTCTAAGGCAAAATTTGAAGCAAAACTTAAGAGGTGTAAAGCCATTAAAAGGAAAAAATATACCAACAAACAGTTCAGTTTTTTTATGACCAACTCCTGTGCACCATCATATTTTGCAGAGCTCAGCCTCACAGTAACTTGGATCAAACTCAAATTGGAACCAACTGCTTCTGCACACATCTGAAGACAAACATTCTTTTTCAAACCATTGCATCCTTTGGTTCCCCTTAAGAAAAAACGTCTTTGGAGATTTCAGCAATTGTTTACACAAGTTTTCTCTTTCTAACTCATCTCATCACTAAGCTAAGTTCACTGAAGGTGATCTGAGCAATGAATTAACCTGTAAATCATATAGATACCTCCCACTGAGACTTGGTCATATGTTCTTGATAGCTGGTGCTTTGCACAAGCAGGAGGAGTCTCTTTTTTCTACTTATTTCCTCCCTCTCGCCCTTTTTGAATCAGCAAATCATGGGCATTGAAAATATGGACAAGCAGTGCAACTTGCATTATTGTGAACATGGTCCATAGTATTCCTTAATGTATATTCAAGACCCTATATAATGATTTATATATTATATATCAGTGACATGCAATCATACCACAATAGCCTTTGATCTGATCATATCATAGAAGATTAGGATTGGAAGGGACCAACCCCAACTAACTCATCCCAGCCATCTCACAAGCTAAACAGGTATAGAATCATGGAAAGGGGGCCTCTGGAGGTTATCTAGTTTATTCCCCTTGCTGAGGTAGAATTAAGTATTCCAAGACATTCCTGAGAGGTGTTTATCTAACCTGTTCCCTCATGATGGGGGTTCCAGAACTTCCCTAGGTAACCTGTTCCAGTTCTTAACTAACCTTATAGTTAGAATTTTTTCCCCTAATATTCAACATAAATCTCCCTTGCTACAAACCAGTTCAATTACTTCTTGTCCTACCCTTAGTGGACTGGGGGAAGAATTGATTACTATTCTCTTTAGAACAACATTTTACATATTTGAAGACAGTTTTCATGTATTCCACCAGTCTTCTCTTCTCTAGATTAAACATACTGAATTCTTTCAACCTTTCCTCATAGGTCATGTTTTCTAAACCTCTTATAATTTTTGTTGCTTTCCTCTGGAGTCACTCCAATTTTTCCCTATCTTTCTTAAAGTATGGTGTCCAGAAGCAGACAGTATTCCAGCTGAGGCCTCCCCAGTGCGGAGGGATGAGAGATCTCCAAGGAGTAAGTGGGTGTTAAGTGTTGCTCTAGGTGGAATTCCTCCCTAAGCCTGTATTCAACACATTCTCCAGCATGGCATTAAAGGATAGTATAATGCTGAAAGGTCCTCCTGACCATCAGTAATTATTAGGTATCCCATATGTTACCAGGTATACTGGCCTTCTCTGTCTCACAGAGGTACAACACCTCGGAACTGTACACCCGGGTCCCCTATATTTTCATATGGCCTCGAAGTGGCTTACATTCAGGGGAAGGATGGTCTTGTGGTTAAGGCACTAGAGTGGAATTCAGGAGATTACAATCAATTCCCAGCAGTACCACAGACTCCCTGTGTGACATTTGGCAAGTCATTTCATTTCTGTGCCTCCGTTCCCCACCTCAATACTTTCTCCCTCTAATTGCCTCTTGTATCTAGCTAGACAGCAAATTCTTTGGGGGTAAGGACTGTATCTTATGCTGTATTTGTACACCACCAATCACAATGTTGCCCTGGTCTTAGCTGGGTTCACCAGGCACCACCATAATACAGATAACGAACAATAACATGGGGGTATTAATATCTTGGTTTTGGTGGTTCAGTCCTGCTTTGCAGGGGGAATATAATTGCCGGGGCTGATAGCTCCTGCTTCCTTCAGCAACAATAGCTCTGCACAAAGGTCAGAATGGGATCTCCTATATCTTCTGCTATCCAAGAGCTGAGTGCCACTAGGACTGTTGCCATGGCCCATGTAGCACCAACTGCCATTTTGAAAGTGATAAAAACGGCCTGCACGCCAGGAGTTCCAAATGGCTTAGGCCACATGGGAATAGTCTGCTGTTAGCACTCAAGCCCTTCGCTTTCTTCAGGCCAGTATTAAAAATGAAGTAATGCCTCATGCCCAGGTGTATTCCTGCACACTGGATAAAGTACAGTTTGGAAATTAGGAAGGGGCAATGTGGTAAGAGAGAGAAGTTATATTGCATTTTATTATGTAGCTGATTTTGATGCTGGAATGTAACCATACAATGCTAGCATCATGGGCATCAAGGCGTTTGCCATTCTGGAAATGCACCGGTACAGCAGAATTGATAATGTATAGGTTGCATTATTAGGCATGGTAAAGTGGAAACCTCTTTCAGGCTTCCACCTTTCCTTGCCATTACTCATGAATAAAGATCTCATCTAAACTATTGTGCACTATTGTATTGCTCATTCAGATGAGGCAGACGATCATAGGATATATATTGTGAAATAAGATTAAAGAGAGATCAATTACCTACAATCTATTTTATGATTATGCCATCTTGAATTTTTAAAGATATAAGCATGTAAGCAAATGACATAGGGGATTCCAAACTTTTCTGGTTCAAATAATGTGGCCCTCCATTCTGCAATTGTAGTGGTGATTATCCATTTTTATGAATCTCTACTAAAGGTCTGTTGAGCATAAATAAATGTCATCCTTACAAACTGGTCCCCCCCTTTTTTTTTCTTTTCCACAGATCTGCTGCAGTCTCCTAGTCTTGTGTTTCCTGAACTCTGCTGATTTAATTCAGTCATTTTAATATCCCGGGTACTAAAGAGAATAGAAGCAGGAATCAGGTTTGTTCTGTTAGATTGATAAACAGATGCTAAGCCGATGTGACACAGATGCTACTGCTGAGCCAGGAAAAGCAGGTCAAGGTTATTAGGAGAAAGTGCAGTACTGTCTCATAGCTGTAAGCAAAAGGTCCCCACATGGAGCTAGCTCTCTCTCTCAATTGTCTGGTGGCAAAGGATAGCATTTCACATCTCAGGAACTTCTTTTTATTTTTTTTAATTAATCACTGCAAAAGAAGGAATCATTTAAAATTTTACACACACACACACTGCATTATATTTACAACACAGCTTATAAGCAACAGATACAAACACATTACATGTATGGATGACAGAGTGCGATCCTGATTGTCTCCTACAGAATAAAATAGTATCAAGGGACAAAACCATTACTCTAAAGCAGGAAAGAGTATACTTCAGCTTATACATCTGTGGAAGTATTGGGTGAAATTCTTTGGTCTGTGTTATACAGGAGGTCAGAGTGGATGATCATGAAAGTCCCTTCTGACCCCCAAAAGCTATGAAATTTGCAATGTGAACAGAAAGTCATGCGAGTGCGGTTTTAATGAAAGCACATGTACTACATAAAGGAGAGACAAGCTTTACCTAAGGGTGGCTGCATTGCCCAGTGGATAGACCACTGGATTGGTCTCAAGAGATATGGGTTCCACTTCCAGCTCTGCCATCGGCCTGCTGGGTGACCTTGGGCAAGTCACTTTCCTTTTCATGTGCCTCAGTTTCCCGTCTGTAAAATGACGATAATGCAAAACACTTTGAGATCTACTGATGTAAAACTCTTTATAAGAGCTAGATATTATGAAAGTGCTTATTTGCTACTCCTTTCGACCCAGAATGCAGATAAAATATAATAATTGTGTCCGATGTGAAAAATCTCTATGACACGTAGCATTTAGATGATGAGATGCAGTGTTGTTTGATGGATAAGACATAGGACTGGAAGTGAGGAGAACCGGGGTCAATTCCCAGCACTATCACTGACCTGGGATAAGACTGTGTGACTTTGAATAATAATAAACAGCAGGTAGACAGAGGGGATGAATGTGGCAGATACTACAATTTCCACAAGACCTCAGCCTCATTCAGTGCAGAGAATGGACTGCGCTCTGGCAATGAACCAGCATTATGTAATGAAGGAGGGTGTTGCCTGTACAACCCCTGCCTCATTTGTTGCTGAAGTTGAAAAGTATGTAGCGAATGAGGCAGGGAAATGCAGGAATAAGAAAGATGGCCTCATGGTTGAGACAGTTGAATGCTGTCCTGGAGAAATAGTGTCTATCCCTACCTCTGCCACAGAGTTCCTCTGTGATGTTGGGCAAGTCACATAAGGCAAACCTTTTCACACCTGGCCACTGCTTGTGTGTTCTTCATTTTCTGGGTACTCTGTTTGAGACACTTGGGGTCTGATTTACAGAAGTGCTGAGCATCCACAACTGTAACAGAGGTTGGTGGGAGCTGTGCTTTGTATATAAAGTGCTCTGAAAAATCAGGCACTTGGCTTCGCAATATAGGCACCCAAAATTAGTTGTCACTTTTGGCTTTAATCTCTATGCCTCATTTCCCCATGTGTAAAATGGGGATAATAACACTCCTCACCTTACAGGGGTATTTTGAAGATAAATTCATTAATGTTTGCAAAGAACTAAGATGTTACAGTGGAAGCACCAAAGAAAAAACAATGAAGAAATTAATCATTCTGTATTTCAGTACAGGGTTTGGATGCTGTTCAGTAAATAATGCATGGGGCTGCACACTGAATAATGAGGATTAAAAAGAAATATTGAAGAGTTATACATTTGGTGAGCACTATTCATCCTGTGCAGTGAATCAGGCAGGAAAAAAAAAGTATTTGATCATGTAATTAAAGAGTGTATCATAATGGATAGGCACAAGAGGGCTGAATTAAAGCACACCAGCCACCATAATTTTGGTATTTCCTAACTTTTGAGTGCTTGACATTTCATCCTTAACATACTTTCAAAACGTTGGGTGTAGATAGATAATCTCCTCTTGCATTTTACCATTTCTAACAATGCAATCCATACACTGTCACAGTGCATTCTTGGAATGGTAAATGGCTTCATGCCCATGTTTCTGGAAACACTGTTTTGGTTACATTCAAGTCATAAAAATTAGCTGTACAAAAAAATGAACCAGGATCATAATATTACCCTATTTCAGAGACAAATCTATCCCAGAGATGATTAATAGAGTCATAGAGTTTAAAGGCTAGAAAGGACTGTTAGAATATCTAGTTTGACCCCCTGTATATCACGGGCTGCTAAATTTCACCAACTTACCTCCTGTATTGAACCCAATAATTTGTGTTTGGCTAACACATATCTTCCAGAAAAGCATCCAGTCTTGATCTGAAGACCTCAAGAGACAGACAATCCACCATTTTCCTTGGTAGTTTGTTCCAGTGGTTTATCACCTTCACCATTTAAAATTTGTGTCTAATTTTCCATTTAAAGTTGTCTGGCTTCAGCATCCAGCCATTAGTTCTTACATGCCATAGTAGAAAGTGGGAGCCTGAGACAGGAGGCCTAGTATAACAGGCCAGGTATGAGGCCTGAGGCCTGAGCTAAAGTAATGGTCAATGACCTGCTGTTATAAAGCAAAGTTAGCAGAAGTCAGGCTATGAATTCTGGCAGTCACAGTAACTGGCAAGAACAGAGCTAGTATTGCAAATACACACATTCCAAAGAAGTGTTAGGCACAAGCACATTCCAGAAAGGTACCAGAACATCCCAATACCCCAAAGATAACAAGGGCTGACTGACCCTGAAGAATGACAATATGATGGATAGAGATGTTTTGACTGAACCAGGTGGTGTCTTGTCACGTCAGAGAACGGCAACTACACATGTCAGAGGAGTAATACGCAACTTGTTTGTATCAATGTATAAAAGAGGATCTCAGAGGAAGCATCTTGGTCCAGCCAAGGGGGAAACAGAAAGTCCTGTTGTTTATTGAGCTGGTCCATTGTAACAAGCATACATGTGTTAGTGGTCCTGTCGAGCCTGCAGGATATTAGGACCATGCTTTGTCTACAATAAACCTGGCCTGGCGCCTACGTTACTGAAACAGACCCCTGGTCTTATTGACAATTCTATTATAGAGTGGTGTCTCGGTTACCTGAGCAGATTTGGGACAGAACACACACTGGGAGAACACACACACAGCCAACAACTGACAACACATGCTTTTCTTTGCTATATTAAAGAGCCCTTTAGTTCTGGTGTTTTCTCTCCATGAAGGTGCTTATATACTGTCATCAAGTCATCTCTCAATCTTCTTTTTGATAAACTGAACAGACTGAGCTCTTTAAGTTCCTCGTTCTAAGGCCTCCCGCCATCAAATTATTTTTGTGACTCTGTTCTGCACCCTCTCCAATTATTCTACATCCTTTCTAAAATATGGACACCAAAACTGGATGCGGTATTCCAGTACTGATCTCAATGCCAAATACAGAGGACAAATCACCTTCCTACTCCTACTCACTACTTCCCTGTTTATACATCCTAGGATCGCATTAGCCCTTTCTGCCACAGCATTGCACAGGGAGCTTACGTGGAGTTACTTGTCCACTATGAAACCTAATCCATTTTCAGAGTCACTGCTTTCCAGGACACTGTCTCCCGTTCTATGGGTGTCCCAAAGAGCAATGAACTAACTCTGCTGTGCCCCTATGTATGGAGTAGAAAACTGAAATCTCCTTTTTGATCCTTTTCCTACATGGCTGTTTGAAAATAACACACTGAACTCTAAGGATCTGACTTTGATCATACCTCCTTTTGGAAGATCACATCCATTTTTTCAGTACTACATCCATAAAAGTGAGCAAACCTGGCAGTTTCTTACAGCCACCCTTATCTTTCCAACCATGGGAACATAAGGTCACATCTTTTTAGCAGAGATGAGTGGAAAATAGGCTTTTTTCATTACGAATTTTTACTTTTCAATGAAAATTCAAAAACTGAAATATTTCAGCTGAAAACTGACACATTTCACTTCAGAAATTGTGCCATGATTCATCATGGGAATGTTAGTTTTGGTGCCTCATGCTTCCATTTCCACTGTGTTCTAGGCTCCCTGTTCAGACTATCTTTCCCAGGATGCCCTATGGTCTACCCTCAGGGTGAGGTGAGGTGGTTGCATCATGGGGTTCCGGCCATGATGCTTCCTCGGAGATGTTGTCTGGGTAGGAAGACACAGAAGAAATGAGGAATTCAAAACACCACTCCCATGAGGCACCATGGAGGAATAGCTGAATCAAAATAGTTTAGTTTTCAGCCAAAATATTTTGGTGGTGGACAAAATATTTTAGTTTTTAGGCATTTTCTTTTTTGACAAAAAAAAAAAAAGATTTTTTTCCACAGAAAGCAGACCTCTTTTGCAAAAAAATTCATTTAGCCAAAAACCCAATTTTCTGTTAAAAAAACAATTTTCATGGAATTTTTTTTGACAAGCTCTACTTTTTAAGTCTAATATATTCACTTTGAAAAAGAGGGGTATAAATTGCAACCTTGTCAACTGTGTGCCATTCAGGATAACTGATCCACTAAAATGTAATGCATCAATATTTCTGAAATAATAAACACCTAAGACCAAATCCTGAGATGCTTATACGGTGTTTTCACTCACAATGAACACTCTCACTCGCTTAAAGTCAACCTGATTCATCCACACAGGTAGGTCTTTTTGCAGGACTGGGGCTTTAGCCTGGCAATGACGCTTTGACATTTCAGCTTCCTTTGTCAGCCATAGCTTCTTAGGATCTTCAAGTGGCTAGAGTTGAGGTTCAGACATAGAAATGGGTGAAGGTTCTGGTGGGGGCACAGAGGGGAGAGAGGGAGTAATCATTTATTTTCCACACCATTTTCCTCATCCCTACCAGAGAGTTACAATCATTGCCTCTGAAAAATGTGGCATGCAATTTTCCAACCTGCCATTTTCAGGGACCAGCTCAATTACATCCTTGCTGTTCTAATGTGATAGTTCAACCATTTCGAGTTAATTGTTAATCAAGCTCAGAAATAATCTCTCTTACCCAAAGCCCTGAAATGAGGCTGGAAGCCCGATAAATAAATAAACTCTTTTATTCACGTTGTCATCTGAACAATCTACCAAAGTCTCAATAATAACAAAGAGAATGGCCTCAAAATGTTATTACAAGAGCAAAATAATACAAACTGCTTTTCTCGTTGCATTATTTTATTATTTAACCTATTTAAAAAAAAAAACAAAAAGCAGCAGCATATCCTGGAACTACAAGATAAACCCCCCAAGTGCAGACCTGTTGTTTTAACTCTTGCAGCAGTGTGACTCCGAGGGCATACACCGAGCCACTTAACAAACACATTATCAAACAGATTAGATGAAAACACAATAGTAGTTAATCAACTTTTACAAGGTCACACGTCTAACTTGAATTGTAAAAATACTTAATTAGTAGCTTCTCATTTGTGTTTACAAATGTGGCTTTTCTCCAGATTTAGGGTTTTCCACTTTGGATAGTTCTAGGAGAATCAAGCCAGTTAATAAATGTTTGAGGTCCTTGGTTCTTTACTGAGGGACCCCTCCAGAGCTTATAAACACCAGTTTTATGGAAAACAGAGTAGGTAGCCACCTCCACCATGTGTTAGCACTCTCTAAAAGGCTGTTAATGCTTTGTGTTTCAGGGCATAACAAAGCAAGGTATTCCCAGAAAGAGCCTGAGTTGGAGGGGAAAATAACCTGGTCATTGACTAAGATAACTGTCTTTCTGGAATGGGGCTGACAGGAAAAGAAACTCCCTGTCTATCCTTAAAAGCTTTGCCAGCATAGCTATGTCAGTTAGGAATGTGAAAAAAATCACAGCCCTGACCCACATAGCTATGTCAGCGAAAGCCCTAGTGTAGACACAGTTATACTGGCAAAAAAAAAAGTCCTTTTGCTGGTGTAGCTTTTTCAGGAAACTGGTATCAGCTATACTGGCAAAAGAACTCTTCTGCCAGTATAAGCTTCATCTCCACTAGAAGGGTTTGCCTTTCTAATGTAGAAAAGAGGAGGATTTGCCATTATAACTATACTGACAAATTCTTCCTAGGGTAGACAGGGTCTCGATTCCCGAATTCCAAATCCTTGCAAAAAATTATATGAGAAACTACTTATAGGGCCTGGTCCACATTCCATTGTAGTCAATAGAATTAAATAGGCTTTCGATCAAGCCGTTAGTGAACTCAGCAATGAAACTCCATTTATATTAAAGTCAGGGGACTTTACATGCATTACTATGTGCAACTTACAATTCTGGTTGCAGTGAAACATCAACTTAAAGTTTATGAAAAAAGTGCTATGCTATCTCAGTGTGTAGGGCGCACTAAATGTTTTATAAAACGTGTGTAAAAATAACTATCTTCTCTCCCTGGGATTTTCAAAGGAATTGGGTGCCTATCTCCCTTGGGCTCCATTGAAAATCCCAGCCTGTATTTTTATCACACCTTGGGCATCATAGCAGAATTCATGAAAACATTTCATCCACTTCAGTTCCATTGATGAAACTGGATCACTAACTATTGTAGATGGGCAGAGAAACATATATTGGGCCAGATCTTCAGGTGGTGTCCATTGGCACGTCTACATTGACTTCAGCAAGAAGTGCCATTGATTTACACTTGAGTCATTTAAAACTGGGCAAGGCATAACTATGAAGAATATTTATCTATCTATCGTAGGTACTTTTCTGTCTCCCATCACCATAGTATCCGAGCCTCTCATAATTTTTTAATGTGTTTAGCCTCTCAACACCCCTCAGAGGTAGGGCAGAGCTATTATTTCCATTTTACAGATGAGGAACTGAGGCACAGAGGAGCTAAGTGATTTGCCCAGGCTCACACAGGACTAATGTACAGCAGAACTAAGCTATAATTGTAAGAATAGAAACAATTCCACAATGACAGGGAAAATCGACTGTATGCTTTATTTCTTCTGTTCTTTGTGAAATGCAAGGACTCTGTCTTGGTCCCATTGACATCAACGGGAGTTTGCCATGAACTTAACTGGCAGCAGAATTGTGCTGCTGGCTGCCTGTTTTTTTCCCCATCAATTCCCATGTCTTAGTGACCTGTGCCTAGAGGTAAATGATTTTTTTTTCTCCACAGATATTATCTGAGTTTCAAAGCCATTTTCAGCGTGAGCATGTTCACAACCCTTTTATGTTTGCTTTCCACAAACATTTATATGTGTGTGCTTTCGCTAGGACAGATTCTCACAAAAAGTTAATTTCAAGCTTGAATGTTCTAATACTTGTGGGCAAATTTTAAATTGTATAATTTTGTCTAAAACTCTCACTTTACAACGTGCTGGTTAGCTATACAAATTATTCAGAGGGCACACAGAAACAGTGCTATGTGACAGATAATGAATCAAGATAGCACGGTGTTCGAATTCTACCTTCGGTGGCGATATTTGCAGTTTGTATTGTGCCTAAGTCATCCAGCTGAGAAGCAGAAGTAACAAAGTTACAAGAGTGCTCTATGTCTGTATATGTAAAAATAGTTTGCTATTATCGAAGATGCCAGTAAATGGTTCCCAAGCACAGTTCCTGTGTATTGTAGGACCAATAAACATGTAGTTGTTGAGCTCTGCAAATGATGTACTCTGTTCAGCTCTTAATGTAGTATCAGAAATAAAAGAGCTTTTTACTCTTTTAATTCTTTGTTGCGACTGACAAGAGGCACCAGCATAGTATGACTGTTCACATCAAGAATTATCCACTGGGTATCATTTTCTGGTACTCTTACTGATATTGAGTTGCACCCGATGCCACAAGTTGTTGAGTTCAGTGGTACTACTTGTAAGGTAAGATTGTCACTGCCCTTATTCTAATACACAACCCCTGCTGAGTTTGTGACTCCAGACATGGAGGGGAAAAGAGGGGCTGCTTGCCCAATACTACCTCCTGTGAGAACGTGAGTGAGGAGGAGGCTGTGGTAGAGTGTCTGGGGACCTGCCCATAGTTCATATTTCTTGGTAAAAGAAAATTGCTTTGAGGAGTTTAACAAGGAGCCTGACCAAAATTAGATACAACCAGATAATCTGTTCTGTGAAAGGAGGTATCTGAGCTAGCTCATTAAGCCTTTGAAAGGCAGTCATGAATTACTAAGGGTCTCCTTTTCTTTAATGGACAATCTTGGGGGAGGGGGAGTCGGGGAGAAACTGTTTTACCAGTCCCAATGGGTGTAGAGACAAGCTGGAGAAAACTGCCATGGAAAGCAGAGGTAGCTGACCCAGATCCAGGTGACTTATAAAGAAAGATCTGGCCACAGCATAGGAAGCTGCTACCTAGACAGCAAATGAGGCAGACCAGAGTGATCAGAGAGGGCATTCCTTTCAGGAGATGTAAAATATTCACTTTCCTTTACTTCTCTATAACAAAGCTGAGGAGGACTTTTCTAAGTTTAGCTCATAAGAAGTGTAAACCTAGATACGTTGAACAAACCATTTCTTTTCATATCAGTTCCTCTGTTTCTAATAAGCCCTGGGTTGGTTAAGGTTGTGATTGTATGGGCAATTTTACACAGACCTCCCCAAGGAGAAGGGAACCCCAGGAGCTTTGAGGAGAACCGCCAAAGGGTGAAAGGGTTCTGGCAAGAATCAGTCTAGGGACATGGAAAAAGGTGTCCACATAGAATCAAAGAAGATTAGAATTGGAAGAGACCTCAGAAGGTCATCTAGTCCAACCGCCTGCTCAAAGCAGGACTAACTTCAGCTAAAGCATCCTGTGAACCAAGTTGCAATCAGGTTGTGAGATGTTGGGGGATGCTAAAAGAGGAGTTGGGAGGGAGGCGTGTCAGAGTAGCAAAGGGGGGCAGTGAGAGGGTGGTGCTTTGGATTCCCCCCATCCCTCTCATTACTTGCCAGCCAGAACAGCTGACCAGCTGCACAGGAAGGAGTATGCTGCTCCACTAAAAGATGCAAAGTAATTTATTCCTCCCCTAGAGCGGCAGGTGGGGGAAGCGGGGGTGGAGGGGAACCAAGGATGAAACTGTGACTCAGAGGGATGTTTCGGAGACACCACTGCCTCCCAGGACTACTCTTGAGGCAATGCAAGTCACAATCTAACCCTAAACTGAAAAACAAAGACATGTTTTATTTCCTGCTGACCTGCCAACATGAAATTTTAAAACAGGGAATATTTTATACACAGCTTAAATGCATTTGTTATCCTGTGGAAGGCTCATAGGATTGCCAAGCCAGAAGGGAGAAACGCCCCATAGAGTCTAGTACCCTGTCCAACAGTGACCTATAGCAGATACTTCATACGGAGGTTATTCCAAACAACTACCTAGGAGACCCTTGTAAATCTCATAGCACCTCATTTAAAAATGCAAGAGCTACAGTATAATTACAGAAGGAATGAAAGACATGCAACCAAACAAAGAAAAATCCTTCCACCCCTCTTCAGGCAGCCCCAATACTCCTGAGTATTTTATATCACAGCTCTGGGCATCATCTCAATTTCACCATGAGAGAATAGGTGGAAATGTCAGTTTGAGGCCCTTTGAATTTGCAAAATTTCCTATGGCATCAGTAGCACAGAACAGATTAACTATAAGAGTTTGCGCTTCTTCCTATAATGCACTCTCCATTCTGATTGGAGGAGAGGTGACCATGTGACACAGCATAAAGCAACACACATTCAAGATCTTTTTCATAGACTTCTATAGATGGGGATTTCCACTGGGCTTCATCCCTTTGCCTGTTGATGCTTCACAGGTGCATCTTTTCCTCTTTCCCACAAACTGACCTCTAGGGTCTGTGAACCCTTGGCCAAATTCAAAAGGGATGTGTGAGCTGGGGCAAGATATAGGTCAGTAAATAGATGTAATAGGGTGCAAAGGAATGGAACTGAGTTTAACTTAGCATAATCTAAACGCTGAGGGCACTGGAAATTATGCCATTTTAGACTTATCTGTGTGAGTCTAACACCTTTTTTCCAGCCCACTCAACATGTAAGTTACAGTAGCTTAGTCTCACTCTCTCTTATGCCTATCTATACACTTTTACCAATGGGTAAAAAAATGGATTTTTCTAATGACCCGCGATGCAGCTGCGGTCAACTTCAGACTATGTCGCATATCATTGTCGAGTGCCCACTGACTTATTTCGACATCTCTCCACGTAGCTGAAGATGATGCCATTAAATGGCTGGGCACATTGCGCATAAGCAGATGAGGACCAACTGGTAACTTACCTCATCTTATGCATCACCTCTGATCTCTCACTTGCTTAGAACACAGCCAGCCACCCACATACAACTTTATTTTAAGAAGGTGTATTATGTTTTCACACCCTTTCCTCTTACATTCGAGCCTGGTGAAACTGTGCATGCAAATAAGCTGTATTTCAGGTTTAACTATAATCTTAACTGTATAGCTGAGGTCTGTTTGATGTTCTGTAAGTGGTGGAATTGAAAGAACTTTTCCCTGCTAACTGGAATAGCTACTAGTTTATTAAATCCTTGATTTGAATTCTTGCTGTCAAAGAGAGCACCGTCAGCTGATGTCATGAAAGGCTTGCATTGTCAATTCTCGCTGAGCTTTAAAACTGGCATGAAGCATAAAGTGAAGTGACATTAACCGAACTGACAATCTGAGGTTTCCAGTGTAAACCTCCAGGAAATAATAACTTAGGTTTGCAATGTAAAAAGAGGACTTACAGTAAAAGAAAAAAACAAATCAGTAAAAAGGAGAATTTGAGAATTATTATAAAACTGAGCCTGGAATAAACTGGAAGAGGATTCCTTTCTCCTCTCCCACTCCCCCCCTCCCAACTCCAATTTAATGATAGCAAAACTAAGGTGACAGGAAAGATTTATGAGGAACATTTTTAAAAGCGGGTTCCCCACGTGTGCAGAGTAGACAGTGTCTGAAGGGCCTGTGGCACTTGCACTTTATATAAAATGACAAAATGTGACTATTGCTAGAATAAACAGCACAGAATAGGCTGACATCGGCTACAATAAGCAAAATGGAAATAGTGAAATGGTCACATGCTGTTACCTACATGCAGGGTCTAAGTGGACACTTTAACAATTTGAGCCTTAGCATCTCAGGATTTACACACCAACTTGCACTGGTTTCATTAAACCAGTTTACTTAAAACTGTGCAAACCCTGACGTGGATACTCATATTTTGGTTTGAGGGTGTCTTATTTTGATTGACCTTACACCCATTCCTAATCAAGTTAAACTAAACTGTAATAAACCTGGTTTAATCCACACAAAGAGTGTCTGTACACAGGTTTACACCAGTTTAACTAAATCTGTTTAAAATCATATCTTAAATTAAACTGATGTAGCTCTCATTTAGGCATCCTGAAATTTCACCATGTGGAATCTAGGGATAATAATATTTACCTATCTCACTGGAGAATTATAAAGGGTGATTCATTGGTGTTTGGTTTGCACTTATATGGTGCAAAGTTCTTGTCACAGGTTCCTGTTGGAGTCTGTGTTGGGGTTTTTGCTGGGCCCCTCGGGTGTCCCAGTTTGTGCCCCCCCTGAACTGGGGCAGCCTCTGGGGTTGTTGTTGCCCTTGCTGGGGTTGTTGTTGCCCTTGCTGGGGTTGTTGGGCGAAAGCTGCCTTGTTAAAAGACTCGGGGAGGCTACCTGCCACAGGACTGTTGCTGTTTTGCAGTCTTAGGGTTCTCTGCCGTCTCCTTTGTTGCTCTTCCTTATTTACAGTGGGTTTTTCCTCCTTCACAAGGTTTAGCTGTGGTTATCTGCCTCCAGGATTGGCAGCTCTTGCAGCTGCGCATGGGCGTGGCAGGTCTGTATGTTTGCAGGTAAGCTCCCCTCCCCTTCCTGCCTAAATCCTGAATGGGGCTTTTAGACCCCATTACATATCCTACCTTGCAAGACCGGGCCTCAGTCTTGGGTTGTGTAGGCTACCTCTCTGGACAGGAAATCCATGTTACTGTGGAGCTTCCAGGCATGGTGTTGTACTCGGAAGGCGCATGGTTGTAGGGATAGGTACCACCTCATAATCCGTGGTTTTGTGTCATTCATCACATTCAGCCAGTGTAGGGGCGCATGGTTAGTAACCAGGGTGAACTCGTTTCCCAGCAGGTATTGTCTTAGGCTTTCCACCGCCCATTTGTCAGTCAAGCATTCCTTTTCTATCACTGAGTGTGCCTTCTCTCGGGGGAAGAACTTCCTGCTGATGTAGACTATCCGATGTTCTTCTCCCTTAACTTCTTGTGAGAGGACCGCCCCCAGCCCAACATCTGAGGTGTCCGTTTGTAGTACGAACCCTTTTTCAAGTCCAGGCTGTGCAATACTGGGTATTCGCAGAGTATGGTCTTGAGTTTTTGGAAGTCTTCATTACAGTTGGGTATCTATTGTACTCATGATGGGGTGGTGTTCTTGGTTAGGTTGGTTAATGGGGCCTCTATAGTAGCAAAGTGCGGTATAAACAGGCGATAGTAGCCAACCAAATCTAAGAGGGCACGTACCTGTTTTTTCATTGTAAGGATCTTGTATGCCTACAGGGCATGGACCTTGTCTATTAGTGGATGTACTTGTCTTCTGGATACCTGGTAGCATAGTCCATGATGACTAATATGTGTTTGTGTCCTGAGGAACTTTTCTGTAGTGGCTCTCTCAGGTTAATCCCCAGTCTTTCAAAAGGCATTTCTACTAGGGGGAGAGGTATTAGTGGGGTCGGGGGAACTTTCTAAGGGGCTGTCAATTGGCACTCTGGGCATGAGGTGCAAAACTCTTTAATATCCTTGATGACACCGGGCCGGAAGTATCAAGCCAGGACCCTGACCTGTGTTTTATCTTTCCCTAAATGTCCTGCACCCAGTGTTGCATGAGCTAAATGTAATAATTCGCGATGGCATGCATGAGGCACCAACAGTTGCGTTCATACGTCTTGTGTGCCTTTGTCTTGGTCTACACGATACAGCAGATCGGCTCTGAGGACGGAGTGTGGGTATTACCGCGGTTTCAGCGGGTCTACCTCTTCATTGTCTACCATTGTTACTTGCTCAAAGGCCTGGCTCAGGATCCTGTCATTTCTTTGCTCCACCCGGAACTCTGAGAAACCCATTAACTTCTTTGGGTTAAGTTGGGGAGGGATTTGTGTATTTGTTCCTGTGGAGGTCCCTTACCCAAGGTATTTGGTATTCCTGTCCCCAGCTTGATCATCCATGTCTTCCACCACTCCCACAGAGATGCTTGTCTCACCCACTTCCCTCCATTCTCTCCTTTCCACCCACCTTTCCTTCCTCAATTTCTTCATCTTATGCTAGGAGATGAAGAGGTCAGGGTCTTTAAATGGGAACAGTACCCCGGGTATCTCTGCCGGGTTGCCCCCTTCGGGTTCCATTGGCAGAGGGGATATCTTTAGGATCTCTGAGAAATATGGCTAGTCCCAACCTAGAATCACAGGGTAGGGAAGGTCCAGGGCCACACACCTCTTCAACTGGTCCTGCCACCCTTCCATAGTCAGTCTCACCATCGTGCTGGGGTACGGTGCTATGTTGCCTTGAATACATTTGATGGAGACTCTGCCCTCCTTGGGCTTCCCTGCTGCATTGATTATTTGTTCCCAGATAAAAGTCTGGTCACACCTGGACTCAGTGAGGGCCAGAGCTGGCTGGCCCTCTACCTCTACAGGAATCATGAGCCTTCTTGGACCCCTTTTCCGGGCTCTAACTTCCCCGACACAGAACTGTCCAAAGTTGCACTCCATATTAGGGTAATCTCTTGCCCAATATCCTTGTTGCCCACAAGAGTAACAGGCTGTTGTGCTGGCCTCCTATCACCCAGGGCCTGTGTCAGTTCTCTTTGTTGTGGTCACGCTCTCCCACTCTTGCATAGGTGGGGTGAGGAGTGCCCACAGGACCTGGAAGAGGGCACCTCCAGTGTCCAGGGGAAGCTTCCTTGTAGAACTTGTGTCGTGGTGGTAGTCCTTGCACTACCTGTAGGTTGGATGAGTATCCAGGGCTTCCTGGTTTCCCTCTGAGGGTGACTTACTTCTTTAGGTTGCCAACTCCCCGGTGGGTCAGGTGTTGTCTCAGCCTCAGTGGGGCATTCCCGGACCATCTGAATGGCAATATAGTACTCCATTAGGCAGGTTGCTTTCTGCCAGTGATGCCGGTCAGTGCCAGCAGACTCAATCTTGTCCCCCGGGGGGGAGGATTCATATAAACTGCTCCAGAACTAAAAGCTCTGCTAATTGGGGTCCCGTTCAGGACACTGGTTTCAGCCATCATCAGCAGGCATCCTTTAATTTCTGCGCCAGTGCCCGAGGCCAGGCGTTGGAGTGATATCGCTCACGACGGAAGCATTGCAGGTAAGCTTCTTCATCTAGTCCTAGCCTGTCTATGATGGTGGCTTTTACCTGTTCGTAGTCTTGAGCGACTGTTTCATCTAGCCCTCAGTACATGTCCTGTGCTTCCCCGATGAGAAGCGGGGTGAGGCGAATTGCCCATTGGGTCACAGGTCAGTTTGAAGCAGAGACCACCCCCTCAAAGGTGGTCAATACCTTTGACCTTCAGGGTTGTCTCCTGTCATCATCTTGGGGAGCATGGGGGTGGGAACGATCCCTTGCACTGCAACGGGACTGGGTCCTGCAGCTGCTGACCCCAATGCAGTGGCTGTGGGCAACATCTCCACCACCTGTTGCAGTAGCTGTTGTTGTTGGGTCGCCAGCTGCTCTAACAGCTGCTGTTGCCTCTGGTGTTGTTGGGCCTGCGATTCTGTGAGCCGTTGCAAGAATTGGTTTACCTCCATGACCTCTCTCCCCTGCGGGGGCAGTGGACTTGAGTGAAAACTGAAATGCAAAAAGTGAGAATAATCCCACTTCTGGTACCATGTGTTGCAGGTTCTCATTGGAGTCTGTGTTGGGCTCCTTGCTGGGCCCCTCCGGTGTCCCAGTTTGTGCCCCGCCCCCAATGCTGCACATGAGTGTGGCAGGTCTGTTTGTTTTGCAGGTAGGGAAAGCTCCCCTCCCCCTCCTGCCTAAATCCTGAATGGGGTTTACAGACCCCAGTACAGTTCTATATAAATGTTGTGTATTATGTAATCTGCTAATAAGTTTAGACAAAGCAGGTTTTGAAGTTATATACTTAACAAGAAACGTTGGAAGACTAAAAAAAAAATGAATACACATAATTTGTCAAAGATTGATATATCAAAAGTGTCCTGTCCAATTAATCTGAAATGTACTCCCCAAATTCTCCTCTGGCCAAAAAGATAGTTATAAAGACTACATATGGTTTATTTACAGGATGGTAACAGAAACTGGGGGTTTTCATCTTGACTCTGCAAAGACTTATGCCTGTGCTTAGCTTTACATATGTGAGCAGTTCCAGTGAACTAATTCAGAGAAAGAGGAGGCTTAATTTTATTCATGGAAGTAGACCCAATGAAATCAATAGGACTACTAATGTGTACACATTTAAGGATGTGCGTAAATCTCCAGCATTGGGGCCTATGAGCCTCAATCCATGAGGGTCCTGAGAGCCTCTCAGAGGGTGTTAAGTAAGCATCTTGTGGAATTGGTCCCTATGGACTTGTTCCCAACCCACTGAAGTCAATGAGAGTCTTTCCATTAATTTCAGAGGGCTTTGATAAAGCCCCAGATTGTGGATATTTTAGTAGGGCTTTGTAATCCCACCAAAGATTTATCTCTTGGAAATTACCTTCAACTTTTTAAAAATAGAAAGCACAATGGTTAAGTGTTTGTGTAAGTAAAAAAATGGTGGAATGAATTCTGTTCGTAACAAGTAGGTCTCTGTACATTACCAATGCTGGATTGATTCTGAGCTGAATTTCAAACTGGACTCATCTGTTTCAATCTTGGTCAGTCCCATATAATGACTGTCTGGCATATTCCAGGTAAGAGTAATTGAGGTGGGTTTTCTAATGCTACCAAAGCATCACACATTTTAAGAGGTGGTTGTAGCCAGTAGAATCCTCCTCTTTAGTGGATAGAAGATTGCACTGGGACCCAAGAGCTCCGAGTTTTATTCCTGACTCTACCACTGGCCTGCTGGGTGATGTTGGACAAGTTACTTCACCTCTTACCTCAGTTTCTCCATCTGTAAAATGGGAATAATGGTTCTGACCTCCCTTTGACATATACTGATGAAAAGCACTATATAAGAGCTAGTTATTATTCTGAACCAGATGTACATTCTTTTCCATAACTTTGGCAACTTATTCATTCAAATTCTTTTCAGCTTAGGGTCAAGTTGTCATGCAGTATAATGAAGCTGTCAGTTATTTCTTCCAGAAAATGCATCCCAGCCTTACTAGCATTTTTAGTGCATGATGAAGGTCTTTATGTTCTTGCTCAAAAGTGTCCTTCAAGATTGTCAAGCTCATTTAGAACAAAATCCACATATCTGAAACAGCTTTCAATGGTGGCCTCAGAGAGATTGCAGGACATATCATGTTCACCTGCATTTGTGCTTTCAGATTACTCAATTGGACCACATCTCTTTTTTTTAAGTTCAGTTTTTTCAGTTTTTTATACATTCACATTGGACAATAACCTGAAAGGTTTTCCATCACAACTTGAGCCACTGACTGTGGAACAGAGATAGGACTTTATTTGTGTTCATGATAGCGCACATGTGGGAACAAACAGGGCAGTTAAGATTAATTATTTGCTATTGGAATTATGGTAGCACCAAGGATCTAGCCAAGATCAGAGCTCCATTGTACTAAACACTGTTCACACACATAAAGACAATCTTTGTCCTTGGGAGTCTGCAGTTTAAATGGAAAAGATATACAAAAGGTGGGAGAAAGTAAGGATTATTATTGTCTTTGGGGATTTAAACACAGAGAGATTAATTGATTTGCCCGTGGTTAGACACGTTGCTTGTGGCAGAGTCAGGAATTAAACCCAATTCTCCTTAGTCCCAATCCAGTGTTTTAACCATAAAACCATTCTTATATGGGTGGATATGTCTAACATTTAACCAGACTATGTGAACTTTTTGGGTTAAATTTTCAAAAGGACCTCAATTTAGTCTTCATTTGAGCATATGGAAAATCACTGTGCACACATTTACACATTATGGTTTGACCCATACAACTGAGAAGATTAGAACACAGGAATCTCTTTTGTGCTTAGTTTGCATCTTCCATTTGCCAGTTCTACTGTTTATGTTAGAGGCCACAATCTGAAATTTTTTCCCATGCAAAACTGGCCAGGAAATTTGGTGGGAAGAGGTTTCCCCACCAAGTTTCCTTGTAGACCTGCTTCTGGAATTAGCTGAAAATACAGCCCCTATTTAGCATGATAGTTTGGTAGTTTTATTTCTGATAACAGGCCTGGATTTGAACTGCAAGTGAAAAAACATGTCTGAACACATAGGAATTTTAATTAACTTTGTTTTGACATCAGTTCTAAATATGGATAACTTCACAGGGAGAAGAGATGTTGGGACAGATCAATGGAGCTATGCCAGTTCACACCAGATGAGGATATGGCTCTGATCCCCAATTGTTCACCTATTTCTAGTTGGATATAGAAACTTTTTGTAAAGACTATTGGCAACCTTAAGTTTAAAAATATGACCTATCTGCACTTCATTGTATCTGAGTTCCCTTCCAAGGCAGCTGGAAAAATGGTCTTGTTTTAATCTTTATGTCACTGATAAAAAGAACATAGAGTTTAGGGTGTGTTTCTGAAAGTCAGAGTATAGGGAGGAGCGCTACCTTTTTGCCCTGATTTTAATTTAGCATACTTCTTGTCTCTAACTTCAAAACGAGCTGTCTTGTTGGGCGGAGGAGGGTAATAGTATATTACTCACCTACTGTTATGAAACAGTAGCATTGATAAACTTGGCGGTGGTTCTGAAAGAAGTCATGTGATTAACCCTTCAGGCTAAAGGTAGAAGAAATGGATAATTTCACACAAAATCAGCAACTGAAGAGGAATTATAGTTAGTTGGAAACAAACACTCACATATTAGTGTTTCTGTGTGCCGGTCATGGGCAATTCAGGTGGATAGGTGTAGACACACATGCTGTGCAGAGAAAGGATAAGTAACATGCAATCATCATGGATTATTCTTACTTATTTATTACATCTTCTCACACCAGTGTTGGCACACAGGATGGAAACCTGTCTGCTCCATCCCTTTCTGTCATTAGCTGCTGCTTCATTCTGCACTATGGTATTGAGATTGACTGTCCTGCCCTCCCTGCTGGGGGTTCTCATGGTTTCTCTTGGGTGCCCTCATTTCCTTACACGAGTTGGTTCCCATTTGACAGCTTCATGTGGGAGTCTGTATGTTAGCATTTGGAGTACATGCCCCAGATATGTCCAGTGCTTCCTTGTGCATTTAGGGGAAATGAGCTGCTGGTTAGTAATTTCTTGGCTCTCTTTGTTGGTTATAAAGTCTTTCCATCCAAAGATCGGAATCTTTTGTTGGCCCTTATTTTCAAAGGCATCTAACTTTCTATCTAACTATAATTTGTAATGAAACATTTACTTAATTTTTACCTGATTTTCTGTGCGCAAATTGTCTGTGAAAATGTTGCTTTTATTTTTTAAAAACAATTAATTGCTCAAAATAAACAACCTGGAATATCTGTGAATATTCTTTGCTTTTGGGCTAATTCTTAACTAACTTGGTGCATGCATTTGAAATCTGCTGTCTTCTGACTGGACACTTACTTTACATGGCATATTCTTGGTCCGTAATTGAGCGAGTATAACTCTTAGAATCAGATTGCTGATGTGAATGCTTGTGATTATGCACAAATATTTTCTAGTATCTTCTTTAGGTTTCCTACTAGTAAATTCACTCAATAGAATATTCATGGAAAGCAAACACAAAATGGGTGTAATCTTAGTCTTCATTTAAAAATTCAGAAGACCTTCTCTCCCTTCTCCTCCTGGTATTCACCTAGCTCATTTTATTTATCTTCTGGAGAACAAAATGCACACCCATGCACTACAAAGTAGCTGCAACCGATCATTCAGTGGAGAATCAACTTACCTGGGACTTAAGCATGTATCTAAATATAAATGTATGCTTAAGAATTGCTCGGAATAGATATTCTTTCCTGAAATGGAGCCTATAGGATTGGTTGTCCTGATTGTGCCCTGATCAAAGACATGCTACAGAGGAACGTGACAACACTGTGTTCTCAAATGGAGGGAGGCATCTAGATGACCCTAGTCCCAGAATTGATGCAATAGAGTTCTACAGAATCTTAGGGGATTGCCTATGCAGTCATAATGAACTTTTTAAGATGTCTCTTTTAATAGAGACATTTCCTTTCCCCAGAAAAATGCTGTCCTACTGAGTCATGTGTGAATAAACAAAAAACTAAAGTCCCTTAATCCTATTGATTCCTGTTTATTTTGATATTTCCCATACCTCTGGCATGTCAGGCAAGTTGACGGAAGTTCAGCTCGGAGCACACAGGAGTAGTGTTCACATCATTTCTCGACTGGTAGAACAAGAGGAGAGACTGACTGGTTGTGACACCCTAAGCCATATAGCTGTCATGTTTTTTTTTTCTAGCCCTGCTTAGACAATTGTTGAGGACTATGACAGGGTGGACCTACCCCACACTAGAGACAAGGGAGTTGACCCTACATTATGGGTGGAGGAAGTCCCGCCCCTTAAACCGTGCTCAGCACGCTCCAACTCCTGCCTCAGTGCAAAAGGGAGCAGACCAGCTCATTCAGGGCTGACTGCAGAGGAGGAAGGAGCCCTGCTGGAGGCTCCTGCCATGGAACCAGGAGGATTAGAAACCTCGTGGATCCAGAAGGAGCCCCAGAATCTGCGACCACTCGCCCAAAGGCTGGACAAGTTGAAGGACCCAGAGGCCCAATCAACCAACGAACCACCATCAGAGGAGATGGAGTAGGAAGTAGCCCAGGGAAGGGGGCTAGCTCTGACCCATGGGAAGAGTCAGCATATTGAAAGATCCTCACTGACTCAGTAGCAAGTACCCCCACCACCATTAGGGCCCTAGGCTGGGGTTCAGAAGAGCAGGGAGAGCCTGAGCTCCCCTACCCCTGGTGCCACACGCTCCTAGGTGGTGCCAACTCCCCCAACAGGCCCCACTGTCCCCCAGAATTGGGTGACACTGGTGACTCAGGCTGCTTTCTGACTCTGGCTGTCAAGCCATACTGCCTCGCTCCCCGGGCAGTGATACTGATTCTGGCCATCGGGCCCTACTGTCTTGCTTTTCCTGAGCAATCAGACCACCAATGGTAGATGGGGGGGGGGGGGGGGGGGGGGCTAACCCCATGACAAAGACCAAAAAAAGATTTGTAATTTTTCCTCTGCTGTTTCCAGATCAATGTTCATAAGAATAGCTAATCAGCCATTAACCACATTGTACACCTTTCAGGGAGTCTGTGAGCCATGAACAAGAAGGGAAACAGCAAAGGGAGAGGAAGTTGGGAAATAAAGATAATGAGGATAATGTAGAAATATTCTATTATTATTAATTGCAGCCTCCAACAGACAAGACAAGAGAAATGCAGGGATGAGGAGTTAAATATTGTCCCATTTCTTGGGTTTGATTATATCAGTAGTAGCACAGGGCTGTATATGTTGCTCTTAATTTATTCATACAACTTCAAGGGATGTCAATAGGGAAAATTCATCAGACCAAGTTCTATGCATGGCTTAATGATCCATTCTGAAGCCAGTGGTGCCTAGGCCTCATGTTGGCCTTCTGCACAGGAATGAATTTCACCCACTAAGAACAATGCCCCAGGATTAAGAGTACGGTGTATGTCTTCTTTGTGAATGATGGTCTCAAGCATATTTCATTTAAGCAACATTTCTGCTTACGTTAACAAGTTAACTATCATGTGTATGATCTTACTAAAACTGTGGTTTGTTTTTAATACTGTTGTTTATATGTATTCTAATCTTTTTGTTAAAAATAAATGAATAAATACAAATAAGGCAGTTTACATGCATCCTGATTGCAATGCTAGTTTCTGCATTGACCTATGGCACTCAGGTTTATCTGTAACACAGTAACACTTGGAAGCCCCAACTGAGATCAGAGCCCCAATGTGGTAGGCCTTGTACGCAGAGATAGAAAGATACAGTCCCTGCTCCAAAAAGCTTACAATTTTAATCACAAGTAAGCCAAACAGTGCTTTTTCCTTTCACAAGAGTTTCACAGTGAAACGGGGCTCTTTCCCTCATTGTGCGAGATTGAATGAAAGTTTGTTTGGTAGTGGAATGTTTGAAAGACATATTTTGCAAAGCTGGAGAAAATTCCCTCAATAAAAGCAAAATAAAATGACTTTAATGGGGTATCTTGCAGGCCGTTAGGTGCCGCTAGGCGATCTCGTCCCTTCCTACTACTCATGCTTCCACACATCTGGCCATCCCCTGGGACGGGAATAAGAGCATCTTTCGTACAAAACATCAAGCCCACCCTTGGTTCTCAGAGCTGTTAATGCTGTGTGAGGGCAGTGGGTTACTTGGTGCTGGGTGAGGTCTTTCATCAGTTCAGATAGGTATCCAGACTCCAAATGTTTTGGAGATGTTTCATCACTAGATATTTACAGTTTGGTTATGCAGAGGGTATTTTACAGTGCATCTGCACATGTAAGACCACATTGTCCTCAGCCCTCATAAAGGTATGCAGTGAATCCCGACATGAGTCCTCAGCACAAATTGAACTCAATGCTTTCAGCTATCACAATCATGAGATTCTAACACTCCACTAAAGGAATAATTCCATTTGCTGGATGCTGTAGTAGACTCTTATCCTCCTGTGTGCACCAGCCCCTACAATTGAAGAAAGACCCATGGATGCCAAAGGAGGAGAGGGAGGAAAAGCATCTCTTTTCCCCACTATAGTTAAAAATCTTGCCAAATAAATCTCATTCTGTGCTTCTAACTTTCTAGATCAGCTTTTATATCCATGTCCAGGGACAGTCCCCTTCTTTCAGCTGACTGATAGTAGCCCAAAGGGCAGAAGGAATATAATTTCCTATGAACAAACTTAATACTAATTGAAAAAATTGTTTGTTCCTTTAAAAAAAATAAAGATGACTTCTATTTTTTTGCCATGATAAACAACAGGCCCCAATAATGATCAACTAAGTTTCCTCTTTTGAAAATCTGACTTCCCCATTAAATGAACAGGGCACCATTCACTTACATGCAGTCACAAATTTACCACCGAGTTTTCAGAGCTGATGTCAAATTTGGTTTCTAGGATTGTACTGGGTGATTTTAATATTCACTTTAATATCCCCTTCAGAGTCCCTCACCTGAAAATGTATGTCTGTGCTGCAGGCTTTTCTTTTTTTCCCTCCTACCCCCTAACATATTCAGCAGCAATGGTAAGGAACACATTTTAGACTTTGCGATCTCTCTAGGTTTTAATTCCAGACCAGGACAAATCCAGTAATCAGTTTAAAAATATTACAGATCACACACTTATTACATGTACACCCATCTTCTCCAGGACCATTATACTCTGTTATATTGTCTGCTGATCTTGCCATCTATTGGGCCCTGCCAATCTGTCTAATCATATTTCCAGGTCACATCTAGCAACAGAGGAATTGCCATATAGGAGCTCAGCAGACCAATATCGTGCCTAGTCTTACATTCTGTTTCTGACCATGGCTGATGACAGAGGTTTCACAGGAAAGTGCAAAAAAAATTACATTATTGTGCAAATATTATACCATGATGTGAAAGCTCACCCTGAAGTCAGTTTTTGATGAGTCCACTGTCTTCATCTTTGAACATGAGAGTGTACACTCATAAATTGCAGTGGAATTTGGTCTCATCTTCATGCGTTTATAATTGCTCTGTTTTGTTAATGTTTCTGGTTTACTGAAGAAGGGTAATGGAATCTGAAGGTCAAAGACTGGTGAATGTGTGAAAATCATCTGGTCTTACAGTTCACTCTGAAATATGCAAATAGCATCTAGCCCAATATCAAAGTCTATTGAAAAGGCAGCACATTTTTCTAATATCTCTTTAGGGAAACTTTGTCCTACACTTCTATTAGGTGCTATCATTCAGAGGCATAATTTCAGCTAACATTGTTATGTTGAATATACGCAAGTTTATGTTTCGATCTCAGTTGACCCTAGGGAACTAATTTCTGATTCAATTAAATGACTAGGTGACATTCAGTGTGAAATTTTTCCTGAAGTTAAACTCTGAGAAAACATAGCTCATTCTGGCTTGCTACCCCCCACCTCCTGAACAATGCTGCAGTTCTCTTTGATGGGAACATGGTAGAGCTTGCTACCATTGTACAGCTTGGGACAATGACAATCCCAAAGTGGTAGCCCATGTGGTTACATCACCAAGACCTCATTCTATCATCCCAAGACATAGAAAGCTTATGACCACTGCTAAGACTTTAATTCATATCTTTATTGCATCTTGGCTGGATGACTGTAACTCATTGTTCTCAGGCTTCCCAGACAGCTTACTAGTTAAAACGTATGGAATTTTACAACCAGGCATGTTACAAAACCAATGTTCAGGCCTTAATACTGGTTCCAGGTGATGTTTTATCTTCTTCTTAGAGGGTGTGATTCAGGACTGAGGAATCTCCAAAGATTTAGAGTTTTCAGCAAACAATCAGGATTTCAGGAACCAAATTCATCCCTATTGCGGCTCCACTGTAGCCAGAAGAGCTACTCCCAGGATCTGTTCGACCCCTGATGCTTACCCAAATTTTAAACCAACTACGAAGCTGAAAGTCTCTTATGAAATTTATGGTGTTTCCTTTTTCTGCTCAAGCTATAACTAGTCTTTTTGGAGATGTATGAGGTAGTGGTTGGATCACAGGTTTGAAGGTCGGGACTTCCTGAATTCTGGCTCTGACACCATTTTACAGCATAGTTTTAGGCAAATAACCCAAGAGGGGATTTACAAGGCTCAGCTTCAGTCTGACTCCATTCCTACTGAAGCAGAGTTAGGCCAATGCTGAATACTTTGGAAAATCCCGCCCTTAACCTCTGGGGCTGTTTCCCTAACTGTAAGTTGGATATAATAATACTCACTTGCCTACATCACAAAGGTATTCAGAAGATTAATTTTATAGGCCAAAATTTTCAAACTTAGTTGCCTAAAGTTCAGCACCTAAATCATATTTAGGCATCTAAGAAAATGGTCTGAATTCTCAGAGGTGTTGAGCACCAGAAGCTTTCGTTGAGTTCAAGTGTAAAATTAAGCACATGCTGAAGCAGTATTGTCAGCTACAAGTGTTCAAAAATCATGAACCAGACCCTGAAAAATCATGAGATTTAAAAAAATAATAAATGTTGGTTCTCTCTCTTTTTTGTTTGTTTGTTTCTACTTTCAGAGCTTTTAGGATGTGCTGCGGTCTTATTTTCAGTCTTTACCTTGAAACCCTGAGGTTAGGAAACTGATGGTTTAAAAAAAAATGTTTCTCACATAATCACCTGACTCTGGGATCTGGGGCTCTAAGAAAACTGCCAAATATGGCAAGACACACAATAAAATCATGAGAGTTGGCTGTGAAACTGGCAGACCAGGTGATAGCTCATACCAAGGCCCCTAGGCTTCCCTGAACACTGATAAATACATGCCTGGAAAGCAGACTGACTCACCTGTGTGTTAGCATTGTTACAACAGATGTTAAGAGGTAAAAATGTGTTTAGTGTTTAGACTTGATGGAATGCTTGTAGGATACTGCATGTATTGATCTCACTTGAAACATCTGTAGCCCATGGTATAAAATTATTCTGACTGTTTGCATTGTAAACCTGTGTAATTGTGTAACTCATCGAACAGGAAAGATGCATTAATGAATGTAAAGTGCTGGTCAGGCACACAAGAAGGTCCATGGAAATCAAATGAGCCATTGTGAAACATCAAAGGACAAAGACTTTGTTGATTGCACCCCTGCTCCACACCCCCACCAGGAAGAAGGGACATGTGAACTCATCCTATGAGCTTGAACTCGGTGAGAAGGGAATAAAAATACCTGAGAAATAAGGAACTGTATTTCACTAAGCTGCTCGGAATTCAGACAGGGCAATATTTCTAAGCATAAGTAAGGGATCCCTAAGCCACTTGGCTGGGTTAACTCTAAAGGACATACAGAGCTTGCATATTATATCAGCTACTATTACTTTTTGGAACCTAAGACTGCATCTCATTTGTGTGTGAACATTTACCTGCTTTAACCTTGTCAATAACTTCCTTATTTCTTTTTCTTAGTTAATAAATCTTTAGTTAGTATTACAGGATTGGGTACAAGCACTGTCTTTGGTTTGAGAGCTGAGGTACAATTTGTAGGAGAGTAAAGAGTTAAAAGCTGGACAAGTATCAGGCCTAAGCTACAGGGAATGAAGTCACAGCACAGGCAAAACCTTGTTTCTGTTACTTGGTGTGAATTTGAGCTAGAGTCTGTTATCTCTCTTCTTTCCCTCCCTTCCTAGCCATTTGCGCAAGGAATGAGACTAACAAATAACTATTCTCCCTTCTGTTCAAGGTCTTTGGTGGGAATACAGCATTATCTTCTTTCCCTCCCTTGCATACAGTATATTTTAAATAATGTTAGTAAGTTTCAAGGTAATGTGCCTGCACTCTGTGCAATAATCCTGTAAACAACAAACAGGGGCGGGTATAATTATATTCATTATGTAGTTATTAATATTCATTTTATAGGGGGTCAGTGTAACCAAATAAGGGTCTATGGGGAGTTGCTGGAAATGTATACAGTTACATACTGTTATGGATAAAAGGATTGTAAAGTAACCCCCTCGTTGCTCACTCGTGGCATCGAGGTGGAACGAGCAGGCAATAAAGGGTTCTGTCTCCCCAATCCACCCCCGGGACAACTTGTTTGATTATTTCTAACACAACTGACCTTGGATAAGTGACTGGTCCTTTGGGACTGAGAGTAACCTGAATATGGTTGTGATTTTTGGTGTAAGAGACTACCAATCACAAAGGCAGACTTGCCTGGTGGCAGTGGTTGGCTGGACTTGGATCTTTCCATTGATTTCAATAGGGATTTTATCAGACCCTTATTCTCTCTGGGCCTCATTCCCCATCTGTATAGATAGGGATAATAATACTTCCCTGTGATGACCTGGGTGTTGTAAGGGTAAGTTAATTCATGTTGATCAGGTGTTCTATTATTGTGGCGATGGGGGCCCTACAAGTACCATGTAACACAGTGAACATGGCCCAGTGTTTATGAAGTGCTTAAGAAATGTAAAACGCTATATAACTGCAAGCTCTTCGCCATAGTGGTGACAAAATTAATAATTATTTCAACTATTAAAATGGAAAGAAATGTATTCCACTACCAATACTGTTTGATTACTTCTCGTATTTTACTAAGATCCTGACAGTTATTCATCGATCTGGTTAAAAAAATATGTCGATGGAACATTTCCCTGTCAGAAAAAACGATTTCATCTAAATCGAAATGTTACACCGGAACGTGTCAATTTTGATGAAATTTTCAATGGAAAAAAATTTAAATGGTCTGAAATTGAAATGGAGAATTTCATTTTGACCTTCTTGAGTGGTTTAAATGTTCATATTATATTATAATCAATTATATATTATATTTGATATGTATATGTTGTATTTAATATTATATTGCAATGTTTTGATGTTAAACATTTTGATAAGGTAATTTCAATGTTTCCAGATCAACATTTTTGGAATTTTCATTCTTCAAAAGGTTTTAATGAGACAAGGTGGGTGAGATAATATCTTTTAATGGACCAACTTCTGCTAGTGAGAGAGAGAAGTTTTCAAGGTTACATAGAGCTCTTCTTCAGTTCTCTGTAAGTTCGAAAGCTTGTCTCTCTCACCAACGGAAGTTAGTCCAATAAAAGATATTACCTCCCCCACCATGTCTCTCTAATATCCTGGGACCAAAGCGGGCAAAACACTACATGAAAAAAGTGCTAACATTTTTACTTTTCATCCTGATTTGGGATGAAAACAAATTTTGAAAGTCAGAATTTCCCACAGGATAGAAATTCCAGTTTCTGATTAGGTCTAGGTACTCACAGTGATTAGCGTTTTATTTCCCAAATAGATCCTCTGAGATCAGTGGGATTATTCAAGACAGAAAGTATTAGACAGCATGACTAAGGATAACAGAATCTGTCCTTTTTACCTTCTGCACAAATACAGTGTTGTCCGAATTCATATAACTTCAGGGCAACGATTACATTCCTTCTCTCCACACTTTAAGCCCCTGGAAGAGAGATTAAAGAAAAAAATAAATTCAATGAAATCATTTCTATTTCTATTTAGATTTGCAAAACTTTTTCTTTTAATAACAGAACAGCATTTGGCCCATAATTCCGCAATCTATTTAAGCACTGGCTTAATTTAAGCATACACTTTGCTTAACATGTATGTACTGAAGGACATGCTTAAAGTTAAGTATGTGCTTAAGGCCATGATTCAGGAAAGAGGTTAAGCGGATGCTTTAATTTACATATAAACTTAATTTCCATAATAGAGTCAGAGTTAATAATAAGCACATGTTTAAGCATGTATTTTATGATACTTTGCTTGAATCAGGACCTTGTAACCCACAGTCACTTGACAAGTGTCCCTTTAAGACCTTGTGCTGTGTATTTACTGAGTATCAAATGTGAGAGAGTTTTTGTAGGGAGCTTGTATTGCACATTTGTGAAAATAGAGACATAATGAAAATGCTGACAGAACCTAGTGGATGCTGCTGTAATCAGGCCGGAGTTTAGCTATTCTGTCACCTGCCCATTGAGGAACCATATACAGAGAGAGAGAGAGAGAGAGAGAGAGAGAGAGGAGAAATATCACCAAATACCAATGCAGCTTTCATTTCATGTTATCCATTTTTATTTCATGCACAATATGGAAAATTCCCCGATTTCCACTCTACTAAAACGCATTTCAGAGCTGTGTTGTTTGAAGTTACTTTACTTCAGAAACAGCTCTTTTCAATTAACTCTGAAACCTCTTTCAACAGCCTTTCATAAATAGGCCAACATCAATGGCATGCTCTGAGTCAGTGTGTATCTCTAATGGAAATATACAATGGGCCGCGCTCTATGCCTGCAGGGAGAACATCTTCCATTTCAGACAGATTCGATGAGAAGTTTTGCTAGCTATTCTGGGTCTCTCACTTTTTTTGTCTCAGGTTTAGCTCCCAGCTGATCAATGGCTGTGCTTTTTTAATTACACTGTACGGTCTGTAATGATTTGTCACTTATTGAACCTGGGCCTTCTTTTTAGGCAGCACAGATATAAACAAGAAAGAAAAAGAAAGTAACATTAAGCGCTGTCAATGATGGCAGAGGGGTTGTTTCACCTGGCATGTTCCAATGTGCTGAGGCCGCATGCACTGAAAGGAGTGAATATATATAATTAGAAAAAAATAAAGGGCAAGAATACTGAGATCCAGATTTTCAAAAGTGGGTGCCTAGACATGCGGTAACATTTTCCAATTCACTTATGTGGTGTAATTGCTTAAGTCACTTTTGAAACTGAAACTAATGTATTATTAATTATTAGTACCATAGTGCCTTGGAGTCCTAGACATGAACCAGGTCCCTGTTGTGCTAGGTGCTGTACAAACATAGAACAAAAAATGATACCTGCCCCAAGGAGCTTTTGAGGCACATTTGAGAATTTTGCTCACACAGCTTGGGCTCCATAGTTTACATATCTAAATAATTACCTTGTTTTTCAAAAGTGCTGAGTACTCAGCAGCTCCTTTTGACTTGATGGGAGCAGCTGGCTACTTAGTACTTTTGAAAATCAGGCCATTTTATAGGAGCCTAAATATAGACATAGGATCCTAACTTTAAACATCTATGTGTGAAAATCTTCCCCTGACAATACAATGTATTTCCACTACACCCTTCACAGACACATCTCTAGTGTTCTTTCTTAGTATGAGGGTGTAATGAGGTTTACAAGCCCTATACTGAGTACAAGCAGAAGGGAACGGAGACTCTTCCCTGCTTATAGGGAACCAGATTGACCACACCTCAGCACAGCTGCCAGAACTGCCAATCATGGAGGCAGGCACCCACAGCTGGGATCCATAAGGAAAACAAGCCCAGCTATAAAGTAGGGAGAACAGAGAGCAATTGGGAGGCAGAAAGGTATAGGATAGCAGCCTGCTGCTACGATGACTCTGACAGGGAGACAAAGACAGACTAAGCCCTGGGGTTTAAAGTCTGATTGATTTTAGGTTAAGTTGATAGACTGGATGAGTTGGAATTGAATAGTGGGAAGTCAGTTAGGAGAAGGCTGGGACCTCTAGAGAGAGAGAGAACCCCCCTGTCAGCTTGCTCATGGGGCAGTGTGCTTGTTGTGTGAACAAGTCAAACTTAATGGACCTAAGAAAATGTCAATGGGCTAGGACTCGGGTATCTTGGGTTCTGTTCCTAGCTTTGTCACTGACCGACTGTAGAATCTTGCGTGAAGCACTTCATTGCTCCAGTGTTTTTTCTGTCTCCCCTGTTACATTGTTAGCTCTTTGGGGCAGCATCTATCTCTAAGTGGTTGGACAGTACTTAAGTCCAAAGGGGCCTCAATCTCAATTGGACCCTGTAGACATTATGAATTATTATTAATACAGTGAAGATTTTTTACACTTCATTTCAAACTCTTCAAAATGGTAGATTTTTTTCATGTGAACCAATGAGCCTTTTGATTTTTCTTCTCCCCAAATGATTTTTTTTAATTGAAATATGTTGAATTTGCAAAACGGAAGAATTTCAGTATAGATGTAGGCAAGTGAAGACAAACTCTCATTAGAAGCCTGTGAAGTTTCAAAATGGCCAGCTGGCAGATTGCCCCCCCCCCCCCCCCCAAAAAAAAAAAAAAAAAACCAAAAAACAACAGAACATTTCTGACAGAAAACCCCCTTTAATAAAGCAATACAAATATTGACTTGAAATTATATGAAATAAATGATTGGCCTTTCTGTAAACCTCTCGGACTTGCTCTTGAACACTTATAGGGGATACTAACCTTACTCATGTGAGTAGACCCATGGAAGCCTGCAGGATTCTGTACCTGGATTTGAGAGGCAAAGCTCAATGGTAGGGTTTCTTGGGAAAGGGTCCTTTTAACTTGACCAGAGAGCAGCAAGTGCATCCAAGAGTATGGGGTAAATCAAGGCCTTCCACCCTCACTACTTTTCTACCACTGATTCCAAAAGCCCAAAGCACCTGGCTCTGAGATGCCCTTCCCTTCCCCTTGGAGAGACAATCAGGAGAAGGTTGCAGGGGACAGACTATGGGAATCTCTAGGTTCTGGGGAATCCTTCCATAAAGCAAACAGAACCGCTACAGATGGGTCCCAGAGATAACTGAGAGCCTTCCCACTCTTCTGCATTCTCTTATGGGGCCCAAAGGGGTCTGTGGGAGGCTGGCTTCCCCTTCCAGCCACTGGAGCAAGTCAGCAGCTGGGAGGAACCTTCACATCATTATTCATTCTACTCTGAAACCTGGTCTCTGAATGTGCTATCATTTTGATGCTGAGATCTGAAACTGCCCCTGTGCATTTGGTTCCAGGTCAGCTCTAACGTGGGTCTGTATTTCACCTACAGTTACAAGCATAGCAATGTTGCCAATTTTCACAATTTGATATTTTGTGTCTTCTTAAAGCCCGAGATCCTGGAATCAGATAAGTATATGAGAATCTCAGCTTTCATTAAAAGAACAGTACCAAAAAAGTAACTCTCTAGCCCAAATCTCCTGAGTCCTAGCCCATTACCCTGTTCCTTAGATCCACTAAATTTGAATTGTTCACACAACTGGTATGTAAAAGTTGTTCCCCAGATTTCAAATCAAGATGATAAAAATCTCAGGAAAACAGCTGATCTCATGAGATCTCTGCCATCTTGGGGCAAATTTATCAACATGAATATTAGCCTGATAGTTTCAAAATGTAACATGATATGGAAGTGTTAAGTATTATTATTTGTCTAAATTCTGCAGTTCTTACTCAGGGCCTGATCCTGAAAACACGTATTCATGTGACTTCAATAGAACTAGAACTGGTTTTTTAAAAAAAGGCAATATTTTAGTGATATTTTTTTTTTTTATGGTTGAAAATTAAATTTTCTTCAAAGCCCTTCTTTCCCATCCTTGATAATTGTTCTTTTTTGTGCTTCTTTTTTTGAGGGGTGGAAGGAAGAGGCAGGAGTTGTCCAGCTAAAGATATAATTGAAATTTAATCAGACAGTCACAGTTTGGGGAAATTCGACCATCTCTGAATGGGACTGTTCATGTGAGTCAAGCTTTTGGTTAATTGAGTGTAACTGTGTGCAGTTTTAGGCTGCCAGGGCCAGATTTTTAAAGGTATTTAGGCACCTAAGGGGGCAAATAAGTGCATGCCGGGATTTTCAAAAGCACCTAGAGGCCAAATCCAAAAAGGTACTGAGGTATTGCAACGCCTCACTCCTATGCATCCGGATGGCTAGTGGGATCTTCAGCTCTGAGATAAACACCTAAGGGTGAAATCCTCAGAAGATAGCAAGCTGAGTGGGACCCACCTAAACAAGCCAGGAGTAAAAAAAAAAGGGTGCGGCTTAAGCCTAGATCTTCCAAAGTATTTAGGTGCCTAACTGACAGGCCAGAGAGATGCACTAGGGCATGGGAAAGGGTGGCCTCTTCAGACACCTAAAGATTATGAAAAATCTGGCCTCAGTCTTTAGTCAACCAAAACTCTCTTTGACCAGATGTCATCGTAGGCAATTCCATGAACACCTCTGCTCAGTGGGCATCTGTGGTCAAACAAAGAAACAAAATGTCAGGAGACATGGAATGAGGTGGAAATATTGTGGAGATTATTATAATGCCCTTATAAAAACTATTGCTGTGACCTCATGTGATGGGGTGCCTGCCCCGCACTGGCCAGGAAAGGGTTAAGAGGGTCCTTGGACAGGCAGTGAATAAGATGGAGCCGTGTGGCAGTCAGTCAGGGCCCAGGCTGTCAGCATATAAGGAGTGACAGAGCAGCAGAGCAAGGAAAGTGCCTCCCAGGAGCTCAAAGGGGAAAGACTGGCAGTACGCTGGACAGAGCAGTGGCTAGCTGCTGGGAATAAGCAGAGCCAAAGCCTGAAGCAAGGACGGAGAAGGTACTGGGTCCAAAGGCTGCGGTCCTGATGGTGATCTTCCCAGTTATCCATATCCATGTCCATTTCTTTGAGGTCTCACTTGCACACATTCTTGAATTGCAGTTTTGGGTGCCCTTTAGATCTTTTCTCAGTTGCCAATTCACTGTGAAGGATGTCCTTTGGGATGCGCCCATCATTCATTTGGCGCACATGCCCAAACCAGTGGAGGCATCTCTATTTAAGGAGTGTTTGCATGCTGGATATACTGGCCCGCTTTACCTCAGTGTTGGTGACTCTATGACCTTCCAGGAGATTCAATACTTTGATGAAGACAACACATCTGAAAGCTGTTGAGCCTTTTTTCCTGATAAGAGTATAAGGCCCATGTCTTGCTCCTATACAGAAGAGTACTGATAACACATACACAATACACACAGGTCTTTGTGTATTCTGTCAGTTTGTTGTTTTGATGTATCCTCTTGCTCAGTCTAGATATTGTTGTGGCAGCTTTTCTGTTGCGGATATTGAGTTCCTTTTCAAGTGAAAGGTTGACTGTGATAGTAGACCCCCAAGTATGTGAATTCGTTCACCACTTCAAGTTCATAATTATTTATGTTGATGGAGGGTGCTTCTTCATCTCCTCGGCACATTACGTTAGGGTATGTCTATACTGACGGTGACAAAGTCGCCGCCATCAGATGGATCTTTCTGGATTGATTTGAGCAGTCAGTGTAGACCTGCTCAATGGATCAGAAAGTCGACGCTGTTAAACCACCCCCATAAGTGGCGTAGCGCTGCGTTGATGGGAACGCAGTTCCCATCGGCATAGTGCAGTGAAGACGGAGCGCAGAAGGGAAGCACAGCAGTTGACGAGAGTTACGCAAGCTACTCTGTGTAGCTTGCGTAACTCCCGTTGACTGCCGCCAAATTTCCAGGTAAGTGTAGACCAGGGCTTAGTCTCTTTTAGGCTTTTGCAAGCCCAGAGTCTTGGCAGACTTTGGAAAATCTGTCCAAGTGGTTTTGGAGATGGGCTTCGGTGTGGGTTGTCACTGCTGCATCATCAGCAAAAAGGAGATGTTGGATAAGGGCCTCCTGAGTCTTTGTTTTAGATCTAAGTCTTGCAAGACTGAATAGCTTTCCATCAGATCCTGTGTGCAAGTAAATTCTCTCAGTTGAGGAACTGAAAGCTTGTTTCAGTAGCAAGGAGAAGATCCTTAAAAAAGTTGGGGCAAGTACACAGCCTTGCTTGACCCTCGGAGACTGAACCTTCATACTGGACTGTGCCGTATATGTTTTCATGGAAGGACTGAATCAAGCTTAAGAGCTTGTGGGGACATCTTTTCTATGAATGGTCTAGAGATGGTAAATGAGGAGCTTCTGTTATTATTATCATATTTTCATAACTCAAGAATAAAGGACCATTGAATGATGTTAAAGGGTGGCAAATTAGAAACTGAAAAAAGGAAATATTTTTTTCACATGTAATTGAACTGTGGAACTCATTGCCACAGGAAGTAATTGAGGTGAGGAATTTAGCAAGATATCCAGAGTTATCATATGTAATTATAACAATATTTTCTGAAGGGATATTAAACATCACACTCCAGGGTTTGTCAATTTCTATTAGACATCCGAATGGGATCTAGTGAAGGGGAAGATTCTCTCATGTCTGGCTAATGTGGGGTTCTTACATCTTCCTCTGAAGCATCTGATGCAAGCTGCAGCTGGAGAAAGCGTACTAGACAAGAACATAATTCCTATGTTCATATATCAATTGTCTTTGAGAAAGAAATGCAAGTGGTGTGACTACAGCCAGAGAAGAAAGAATGGTTTAGTAGCAAGGGCCCTAGACTGGCACTCACGAGACCTGGATCAAATTCCTAGCTCAATCAGAGGTTTCCTGTTTGATTCTGGGCAAATCATTTAATCTGTAAAATGGGAATACTACTTCCCTGCTTCTCAGGTGTGTTATCATTAGGATAAATGTATTCAGACTCTATATTAATTTGTGAAATGGGAGACTTTCAAAATGTAAAGGAAATTATATTACTCTGAAAACCTCAAACTGATATGTCAAGTGGTAGAACACAATGTGTACCTGCATGGCTGTGGGGCCACCAGTTCTATGGGAAAGACCAGAAAGGTAGAGATGAAGGCCAGATCCTCAAAGGTATTTAAACACCTAACTCCTATTGAAATCAAAGGGAGTTAAGTACCTAAAAACCTTTGAGCATCTGGGCCAAATTAACTAGTTCAGTAAAACACGAGTCAGCTTGAACCTTCACCTCAGGATCTTAATGAACCCACATCAGTACACAGGTTTAAATAATTTGGGTTTACTTATTATCCTTATTATTATTTTTCACTGACAGGTGACTGCATGTCAAAGAGATTCCTGGTTCAGGATTAGAGTACAGGTAGAAGTGCTGACGTAACAACGCTGAGTACTTTTCATCTTCAAGAGCCTGATCCAGCAAAGCCTTTAAACATTTGCTAACCTCTGAGCACATGCAACCTAATTCTGGGCAGCATCCTCCTTCAGGAATGCTTAATATTAATCTTGTGTTTAAATCCTATTGATTTTTAGTGGGATTTAACCACATGCTTAGATTAAAATTAGGCATGTGCTTAAAGTGCTTTCCTGAGTCATTACCATGAGCAGTCCCATTAAAATGAAACATGTGCTTCCAAACTGCAAAGACCTAAGCAGGTCTATAAGTTTATGCACGTGGATAGTCCTATTTACATCTCTGTGACTATCTGTGTAAAGTTATTCACGTGCTTAAACTTTCACTGAATTAAGCCCTAAATTCTTTGTTGGTTTGAAACCCGAGGAGGACAAGTAACATTTGGAACTGTGTGAAATTTCCTCCTCATGATTTTTAAATTTTTTTAACAAACCCATGATGTTTGCAAAAATTCAGAACACTGAGTCCTTTGCAAAGTTTCCGTAATTTTCATTTCCTTTGTGAAATTCACACAAATTCTCTACAATTTTACAATTATTTGCCATACACATAAAAAGGAAAACCTCTAAATATTTAGGCTTATATCTCAAGTTTTTGCATTTTTCAAATTATTGTTTTTTTTAGCCAGTACTAGGTGCCCATGTGGGTAAACCCTGGAGTCAATGATGACTGCATGTGGGAGCAGGGGTCCATCATGCCGATCTAGTTGCAGGACTGGGGTACTTAGTCTTTGGCACATTTCACTTTAGTGTGACTGTGGATAGCTAGTGCAGGATAGATTTGTTACTTGTTTTATCTAAAGCAGACTGGAATCTTCTAACAATTCATTCAATAGTAGAGCAAAAGGGGGTGAAGATGAAAGATTTGAATATTGATGTTTTCTCTGGTTAATTAAGCAGCAGGGCCAAGAATCTGCCCCACCATTTTTTTTCTTGCCAATACTTTGTGTCCTCTCCCCCCTCACCTAATAGTTAAGAGTTCCTGCAAATCCTGCAAAATGTATCTTGCATGTGTAGTCAAGGATTACTTGTAGGCTGAATCAGGCCCTGTCTTTGTCATTATGATTTATCACTTTAAAGCATTTTGGGAAGCAGTTTCAATAACAGTCACTATGCAAAATGTAATTGCATTGGACCATAAATGAGATAAAGTAAGGTCCCAGATCTAAGAACCTCTGCATGTTGGGAGAAACTAAGGTCTGAGTCCAAATCTGAATTAGAGTTGGTGCTTGGCAATTGGAAAATCAGATATATAGATAGTTAGATCCAAAATCCATTAAAGCAGGAGGAAAAACTCCCATCAACTTTAACCAGCTTCGGAGTTTTAGATCAGGCCCATAAAAGGCCAAATAAAAACCTGGATCAGAACATCCCACACATTTTGTAGATGTCCAGATGTGGATCAGCATCTCAGTCTGAACTTTTCCACCTGATCCAAAGGAAAATAATTCTTCATTCCTTCCCTCCGTCTCCACAAGCCAGACACAAATCAGCATTCAAAATGAAAAACGTCCTTGAAGTGGAAATGTCAACTCTGCTGCCTGAACTATTCTTTTATTAAGCCCATCCAGGCTTTGGCTAGGAATGAGCTTTTGCTCACTGCAAAAGAGCTCACATTTAGTTAGCACATGTCCACTTTTCTCCATATGGTTCCTTCCAAGGTGTTGTGTCATACATAATGATGTCACATCTTGGAAGATGAAGGGAAAAAAAGGCCTAAAGGTTTTTTTTAGCTTCACTGATTATTGGAGAGCTTTAAGAAGCCTGCTCAGCTCTCGACTGCAGTTTGTTGTCTGCTGTCCCTCGTTTTCTTTTGTATATGTTCACATGTCTTTAAAAGAAAAGGAACCACATTCTGAGCATCTAGCTGCAACCTCCTGCCGTCTGATTAACGAATTCTCTGTTCATCCTGATTTCCAGCCCCATATATTTCCAGTGGCTCCTAAAGTGCATTTTTAAAAGACTGTGGGAAAATAGTTTACATTTTCATCCATGCTACAGTAAAGCATTTACATACCTAGGAAAACCTTTATACTTCAGAAGGCTTTTGGCCACAGCACTTTGATTTCATTTGGGGCTTTATAATTATTGTTTAATTCTCAGATGTGTTGTTCTTGGAAGGCCAGAGTTTCAGTGGAAGTTACAAGGGTTTCACTGCAAAGATTCGTGCACACACCCTTGCCCCCACAGAAACACACATGCATACATGTAAGGAACTTCCTGACATGCAACCTTGCTCACTGTATAACTCACTTACATGATCAGTTACTCCATGCTAATAGCTGTTTCACTGCACAAATGTTTTGTGCAAGTTTGACTAGTATCCAGCTAATTCAAGGTATTTGGCCCACCCGTCACTGTAGTACCTGAGCACCTCCACAGCCTAAATGTGTTTAGCTAACAACACAGCTCTGAGGTAAGAAATTGCTATTATCCCCATTTTGCAGATGTAGAACTGAGGCACAGAGAGGCTATGTGTCTTGCCTGAGGTCACACAGGGAATTTGGAGATGCACAGGGAATGGAACGTGGATCTCCTAACTCGTAGGTTTGAACTCTAATCACTGGACCACCCTTCCTTTGCATATTGGATGCTCACAACTGTCTCCGGAAATTCACTTCTGATGGCCAACATTTTCAAAGGTAGCTAGTGACACCGGGTGCCTCACTTTTCAGGTGCCTGAGTTGAGACACCTTCAAAGGACCCGTTTTTCCAGAGAGAGGAAGGGCAGGTGCTCAACACTTTCTGAAATCAGGTCCCTCTTAGGGTGTCCCAAATTGGGCTCCCAAAATCACTGGTCATTTAAAAAAATTCTTGGCCTATCTTTTGTTGCAAAGCACCTAGGATACTTTTGAACAGAGCCACTTTAGAAATGAAGTGTATTATTTAACATTAGAAAATAAAACAGAGAAGGAAAAGGAGACTACTTATTTCTTAAGCCCTGCTCCTGGAAAAGATCTGCCTCACACACGTTTAACTTTATGTATGTGAGATGTCTCAGTGGAGTTATCAAGGCTTTTGTAACTACTTTGGGGAAGGGTGGTAGTAACTACTTTTATGTCCTGAATCCTGCAGCTGCTTATGAATGTGCTTAACTTTACACTCACAATTAATCTCACTGACTTCACTGTGTTTGAGCTCATGTGTTTAAAATTAAGTACACCTACATCTTACAGGAAAAGGTTCTGTGTTTGTAGAGTACCTAACACAATGGGGCCCTAATCCTGACCGGGGCTTCTCAGCACTACTGTAATAATAAATATGAATATTACTAATATTAAGATATGAATGGCTAAAGGGTGAAATGATAATCCATTTTTGAATCTGGCCATTTATATACCTCCTTTAGCTTTGTTTGTTCTGCCCTGTGCATGAAATAGCTTTGTTCCCTTAAAAACGATGAAGCAGACACAATTATATGTCGATTTCAGACAACATCATAAAGCCAGGATTAACAGGGTGGTCTCCCCTGACTTTTGTTGTGATTGCCAACTAATGGTTCGGTGCTAGAAAGAAATTAACGGATTAGTGGAATCCTCCACTGGGTGGCTGGATTCACTATGCATACTATTGTAGGAGACTCAGACTAGGATCTTTCTGCTTCATAGGTGAACCAAAAGGAATCCTGGCTCTGACTGAGATAGCAGACCCTGTATTAAGCTTACCTGAATGTTAGTCTTTACAAAGATTGCATCTCCCATTCTCCCTTAAGTCTTCCTTTGGCTCGATCAGCTGTAAAGAGCCCTTTCTTGTAAAACGGACATCAAAATGTTCTCTGTCCATTCCTTTGCAGGAGTCCACTCAACAACATTTGTGAGGATCTTCATGATAGGATTATCTGAACAAGCGTAGCTTGATCCTCTGTGTGTGTAGGTGAGGGAGAGAGAGAAAAGAGGTTGAGGCCAGAGTTTTTTGTTCCATGGGGCTGATGCTGTCAAGATTTAGGCTGAAAAATTATAATAAAGCTCCACTAAGGCATGCAATATGCCCACTGAGCCATTGCGGCCAGAATCCATGGAGCCTGGATTTCAGATGAATAGATAAATGCTCAAACTCTCGGTGACACTGAATTGACTGATGTCCTAATACAGAGAAGTTAACCCAAAATTAACACACAGTGAAGCGATCAAATCAGAGCTATCAGACATTTATTCTAAGTTCTTTACCTCTCACTATTCATCAGACAGAAAAAGAGATAATAGCTTCCTTGGAGTAGATTTCTGCTCCCCTTCTCCCCCCCACACCCATCATGCTGAGGATCAAAATCGCAGCATGAATAGATAAATCCTGCCAACTGTCAGAGCCCATTAGAATCTCTGTAGTTTGATGCCAGTTAAGGTAAACATGCTGTATGCATTACTGTCACAATTTCATTGTATTATATTTGGACCTTAGAACACTATACAAATTGCATATAATTGCCTTCCTCGTGGCTGCATGTGTGGCATGTGAAACTTCAAATCCTGCTCATCTGGAATGTGCTAGCTAATTAATATTGCCATCAAATGAGGGCACAGGAAATTTTCTCAGACATGGGTATCCTGCAAGGATATTGCTAATTAGGTATTATTTCCTGCTCTCTGAGCACATCCAAACACTACTACTAGGAGGTTCAGAAG
Organism: Emydura macquarii macquarii; assembly: GCF_026122565.2. Classification (NCBI taxonomy): domain Eukaryota; kingdom Metazoa; phylum Chordata; order Testudines; family Chelidae; genus Emydura; species Emydura macquarii. Next base: position 682,907 of record NW_027131178.1, read on the forward strand.
ATTTTGCATCCCTGCTTCACAAATGAACTAAAATCTGGAGCTTCCAGAGCCTGCGTAGATGTACACTCACAATACAGCCAGGTAACTTTTCATAGTAGGGTAGAATTCTTTGCAGAGGTTCCACCCAAGGCTCTGTGTACCTCAAAATGTGGCTTATGTAGGACTTAAGTGGTGGATAGTCTTGTGTTGGCCCCCTGCTCAAGTACGAATTTCACTGGTTATTAAACTACACAACAATCATTTAAGATACCCAGGTTAAGAAGACTGTGATTGTGCTTAGTCTTCGTTTGCCTGTGTAAATTGCATCGCCTATCCTTTGGTGCATGGAACACACAGATCTTGGGGCCATACAGACTGCTGATGCTGTAATTCTGCATTGGGATAGGGGAGAGAGAGGGAATTTTAGTGTCCATCTGTAAGCTGTGTCCTCCTTTAGATGGAGCTGTTCAGACCTTCTTCCCATTAGTGATAGCTATCCAGGTAGAATTTAAAGATCCCATGAAACTTTTCCAAAGCAGTAGACAATCTGGTGTCTGGCCCTTTGATCTTTCTCCTTATGATGCAGGTTCTAATGTCCAAAGTTGTGTGAACTCTATTGCATTGCATCACACACTCACTGCCGTATCTAACACATTATTGTAAAGTGTTTTGGGATAACTTGAATATACAAGTTACCGTGAAATCCTATTCTCCTCTTTCATTACTTATACTTTTTGGTCTCCATCCTCCATTATGCACATGCCTAGCTTCACACCTTTAGGAAATGCCATTGTTTTCAAGGAGACTGCTTGAGCATGAGACATTAAGCGTATATGTAAGAGTTTGCAGGATTGAGGCTATGTTACCTATCATATTGCAACATGATAACAAAATACTTTACTGTCAGAATACTATACTATACAATGATAGTCTAGAAGTTAAGCCAGAGTTTGGGGAGGTAGGAGACTTCACTGTGTTGCTGGCTTTGCCATAGATGACTTAAGTGAATAATTTAGATCAAACTTTTCAAAAGCAATCAGTGATTTCGGGGTCCTTATTTTTTGAGTGTCCAAATTGAGACACCTATTTTCCTTAAAGGTAATTAGGTCCCTAACTCCCTATGAAATCAATGGATGTTAGGTCATTAAATAACTTTGAGGATCTGGGCCCTACGGCCTGACTTTTGGGAGTGCTGAGCTGGACACAATGGGTGTGTCTACATTGCCAAAAGAGAGTTGGGGCAACAAGTCTCAGAGCCCAGATCCACAGATTCTGGCTTGAAGGGCTCATGCCATGGCACTAAAAATAGCATTGTCGACACTTCCACTTGGGCTCTGAGACCCAGCCCCCTCACCAGGCTTCGGAGCCCAAGCTCCATCCTAAGTGGAACATCTACATGGCTATTTTTAGCACTGTAATGCAAGCCTCCTGGGCCCAAGTCTGTAGACCCAGGCTCAGAGATTTACTGCCACATTGTTTTTTTTCCGCAATGTAGACATAGCCAATAGGTTTGAAGCTGGACTCAAAATCTGAGGCACTCAATCAATGGCAGCTTTTGAAAAATCTGGCTGTTAACCTCTCTGTGTCTGAGTTTCCAGATCTGTGAAATGTACGTTGATGAAACAACAACGTTTACCTACCTACTAAATGGATAGTGAGGCTAAAATAATACATTTTGATCGTGGGAATTCTGGCTGTATGGTAGAAGGTGCAATAGAAATGTAAAGTATTGTGTGGTTACAGTGTTTCTCAACACCTCTGTTGTAATGTAATTTAGAGTGACAGCAAATTTAAAAGTAAAACACTTTTCTGATCTGTGAGGGGAGTTGAAGGCTGGAAAGCACTAGCAAAGAAGTGAAGAGTAATGTATATACAGCTAAGTGCTCTAGAGTGAAAAACAAGGGCTGGTGTGAGCTGACGTCTTCAACAGCTCTTCCCCAAAGAGTAGCTTGTAGAACTGAGAAAGCGACTTCAGGTGGAAAGGAGAAACCAGGGGCAAGAAGACGGTGAGAGAAATGTAGCACATGGACATACTGTAAATAAAAACAATCTCTATCCACCTAATATTTTGCTCTCACCACTTTAAGCCTGATTCAAAGCTCATGTCAGTCAACAGAAAGACACTCATTGCCTTCCATGAGTTTATTTAGAAGCAGCAGCATCAACTAAAAACATCAATATACAAATAGATACTATGTAGACAAAAAGGGGCCAGATTCTTACCTGGTGTAAATTGGTCTGATCTGATCTGGCCCATAGCGTATAGTGAAAATATCTCCATTAATGGACATTTGCACATCTACAGCATCTTTCTCCCAAGTATTTCAATCAACTTTTCAGACTATCACTTGAAATTTTGTATGTGTGTGTACATATATGTATAAAGAGCTGAAAATAGTTTCAAGTATCATACTTGAATTCCTCTGTCAATTTTTCTGAGGTTTTCTAATGCCCTTTTCCTATAAATTTAAATGTTTTTCACTCTCCTGTTGGTGTGTGAAAGACCCATACAGACAACATGGGAAATCAGTTGGCCATATTTAATGAATTAATTTATTTATATTTTTACAGTTCCTGACACAACAGTGCTCAATCCCTATTGGGACCTTTGGTCCTATTTCAATACCAATAAACAACAAGAGAATAAATAATGATAATTTCCAACCGACTAAACAGGGGAAACAGTGAAACTGGCACACAAAGCTCAGCTAAATTGCACAAAGTAAACAAGCAAATAACAGAGAAAGCAACTTTTGTTCTATTCTCTTGTAATTATGCTAAATTTAGGCAATTACGGTCACAACATTAGGTTAAAAACAATCAAAGAGAAGTGTCATATTTAGACTGACTGTCATTTTTATTAACCTCTGGGGCATTAGGAGGCTTAATGAAGGTTATGCTCTTCATTTTACACATGGGGAAACTGAGGCACAGAGGGGTTCTGGATCTGAACAAGATACTTAAGCCCACTAGCAGTCCCAATGATTTCAGGTGGATCACTCAGGTGCTTTAAGTTATGTATGTTCTTATGTACTTTGCTGAATCAGAGCCTAAGTCCAAAGTCACAACAAATATCAGTGTTAATACTCAAATTAGAAGACAACACTCCTGGCTCCTAGGCATGAGCCTTGACAACAAGACAACCCCTCCTGCCACTTGTGATTTGATCCCATTGCAGCGGTAGCAATGAAATGAATATTTAACACTTCCTGTGGTTTCCATATCCCATGCTATAGGCAACGCACATGTGATGGTCACAAAAGGTTGCAGAATAGGTAGGCACGGAGGGGCGCTGCCAGTGTGTTAATAAGAGGATCCTCCCTCAACTATGTTCTCCACTAGGGCCTGATGATCCAAAACTCGTGAAAGTCAAGCAGAGTTTTTCAACTGATTTCAGTCAGCACAGGGCCAGGGCCTTCGCCTGCAAACCTTATGTACCAGAGGAGTGCATAAAGTATATTAATTATTATTAACTTGTATTAGGGTAACACCTAGGAGGCATGAACCAGGAACCCATTGTGCTAGGTACTGCATGACCAGAACTAAAGGATAGTCCCTGGGCTAAAGATCTTACCCTCTAAATGAGGCTCAGAAAATCTAGTCACATCTTTCTCATTCAAACACAATCATTTTTGAATAGCTATAACGGCAGAGGGAGGCAGAACCACTTGGCAAACAAAATTGCATTTAGCATACTTTGCTGGAAAGGTTTATAGTCTGTTAATCCTGAGTCTGTTGATAGTCCAGCAAAATGCTCAGCTTGTGCCACTGGAAACTGGAGGGCCGGGGAACGGGAAGATCTGTTAGAAAGAACAGGATGTTGTTCTCTGGAAATTTTGTTGGTAATTACCCGACACTTGATGGAATCTGGAACATTCTAAAGGCAAATAAAATGCTCTGACTGAGCAGAGGCGATAAGTCATGTCTGGCAGGGGAATATTACCAGTATCCAGAGTTTGGGGGCTGAACATTATCAAAGACTGAGAGATCAATTCAACCCTCCTTGAATTATGGTGGCAGGAACTTAACAAGGAGCTCCCTGAATGCCCCCTCCAGCACAACACTGTGCAGATAAATGAGATAAACTAGACAGATGTATTAAATAGAACCGAAAATAATGTGAGAGACTATGTGGTCTAGGCAGGGGTAGGGCCTGGGCTGGGAAATGAGGAGAGCTGGCTTCTATTTCTGGCTCTCTCACTAACTTGAACTCTGCCCTTGGGTACATCACTTCACCTCTGTTTCCTCACCCACCTCTTATCTGTCTTTTGTATTTAGTTTGTAAGCTCTTCTAGGCAGGGACTCGCTCTTCCTATGCATTTGTACAGCACCTAGCACAATGGGGCTCTGAACTTGAGTGGGGCCTGTAGGTTTTATTTTTGTATAGTAATAAAGGTGGGGCCTTGTTCTCCTTTTGCTTACCCCAGTTCTACATCACTGCAACTCCGTTGAGTTGTCTGGCATGTTACAGCACACTGGTGTAACAGAGCGGAAATTCAGGCTATGTGAGGGTTGCACATGGACAAGAGAGTTTGCAACAGTCAGCCAGTGGGCTAGAAAATTTTCAATCCTTCTTGAGTCAAACGCAGGCTGGAGTTTACTTAGGTCTCATGCAGAACATGCTACCAGTCACCACGGTCCATTATCCGATGTCTCACTTTTTTTCCCTCCACCCACGAGGTAACCTTTTTTATATTGCTTCCATATAGAGAAATTAGCTCCCCACTTTATATATTTTTTTAAATGTGCATTGAATTATTCATGATAAAGGCAAAAAAGCCCTCCGTTTGAATAGAAAAGAGGGGACACCTAAAAGAAAAACAAAATCACCAGCACTTGGGATCCTGTACAACCACAGAAAGAGCTGCTGCCTCATGCTTTCATGAAAACCAAGGTGTTAATGAGGAAATAGTTGAGCAAGGGCCTTTCTTCTGTAAATATTTGGACTGAGACAAATTTGTTAATTGAGGCAATTGATTTTTTTGCCTGGAAATGGTAGCAATGTCTAATTCATTAAAGCCTAAAATAACATCCTTTGGGCTAACTGGGGTTGCTTCATTTGTAAACTTTTAGTGATGTATTAACAATTTGGAGGCATTTTGGTGCATATCTTAAAAAGTGTCACATTAACAGGAACCTGCTTGAAGAAAAAAAAAAGTTGCATGCACGCGCACACGCAAAATATATATGGCCTCCAGCCCCTGTCCTTCCTCTTCTGCAGCATTTTAAGGTCTGTGTTTAATATTGCCAAGCCTACTTGAGTGATAAATGCAACTGTATAAAAATTACTTATTACAAGCTGTCATGTTGCTTCACTCACATTGCAGGGCTAGAGGCACTGTACATAAAGCTAGGATCTGCACCTTGACAGGATCGGCTGCACTGGCTTTTAAAAAAAAATGTTTTCAGTCGTGAATACAAAACATAATTTACCGTTTCATAATACTTCAGTTTGGAAACACTTTTGAAGCTCGTGTTACCATCAAACCTTTACCTGAGTCGCGCCAGCAACCAGTTAATTCCAAGTTGTCAATTTACCTCAGCGTTGCCTTCCATCACCTCCCCTTTGAAGAAAAGTTAAGCTGTTCAAGTTGCCGTCCCTCTAATTTTTTTTTAAAGTAATATTTATCCTCAGTTCTTTAGTGGGGAGTAGCTGACACTACAGGATTGTCTGGAGCACTGAATTACTCTTTGCGATGTGTATTTCTTTTCCTGAAGTCCCCAACTACATGTAGGCTCGGAACACCAAAATACTGTCTGCTAATCTTGGTGTCCCCCATTTTTCTCACCTTTTCCATTTACAGAAAGTCCAGTTACACAATCCCTCTCGAACTGCTCCACCCTTCAAACCACTGGCTGAGATCAGTGGTTAATTTTATGCCATGGCAATCCAGAGCCCCGTTTGCTCCTGCATTAATACTCTACTGATGCTTAAACACAAAAGCTGACTCTAAGCTATGGATGTCAGCTAGATTGAAATTGAATGTGAAGGTTCCAGGGAGACGAGCTATGTAACAGCTGATTCGTTGTGACTGTTTTTATAGTTGGTCATGATGCGTACAGTATGTGAAGTTCCCATCTGTACTGGTGTCTGCCCACCAGCCACTCTGCCACGTTGGCAAAAGTGGCTCCACCACCGAGCGCAATAGGAACAGAACTGCAGATGCCTTTCTTTAGCCCAAATTTCTTTTGACAATGTTCACATCCAGTTAGGGCCCAAAGTGCTTGTACTTGTCAGTTGGGATAAAAAATGAAGAAAGTAGTCCCTTTTCGAAACAGAAACAGAATTGCCAAGGGAAATATTTTCTCTCCCTCCTTCCCCTCATTGCAAATCCCTACCTTCCTCCCCCACCCCCCACCCCGCCCCCAGCTCCTCCAGAGATGCAATGTAAGAAAAAAAAAAAAAGTTTAGATTGGCTTGTCAAGTGCAGGCCTACAAGAATTGTTTTCTCGTTTAGTAATCCATGTAGAAGGGAAAAGCAATTTGGGAAGAGGGAAAGAGGGGGGAATTTAGCAGCATAGGCTAGAACAATGCACACAGGATGTGTAGACGTCCATTAAACTCTTGGATACAGCTAATCAGATTCTCACATTGTCTAGCAGTGTTGTCGCTTGTCCTGAGAATGGGTGCATATTTCATTTGTTAATTAGCTATCATTCAGTTCTCTCCATCTCAGATCTCGATACTTTAAAAATCTCCGGTTGTTAAAAAAAAAAAAAAAAAGAATCCCTTTCCCACTGCTCCCCCTCCCCTTATCGTTTTTCTTCTCGGTTTCAACATTCCAGATCTTAATCAGTTGGTTAAGAGGCAAAGAAAGAGAAGGATGTTCTTGTGATTAAGGCACAGGATTGGAACTCAGGAGACTTGGATATGGTTCTCAGCTCTGTCAGAGGTCATCTTGGGGAAGTCATAAATCTCTCTGTGTTTCAGCTTCCTCGTGTGTAAAATGGCACTAATAATAGCAACCTTCCTCAGAGGTGGAGGGCTGTGAAGATGGATTCTTAATGTTTGTGACGCACTTTGAGAGCTTCTGGTGGAAGACATGATGCAGGTCAAGGTATCATTTCAACAGGTAGGGCAGCTCACAGCAGGTAAACAAAGAACTATATCAAATCAAGGAAATGGCTGAAAGTTAAAATACTATCCCTTGGTTTGTCCTGCAGGGTTCTCTCAGCCTAACCCAATGCTACTGACTGAAGGATCCCTGACTAAAGAGAAAAGCCTGTCACTGTGCATAGAAGATTGCCAGACTCAGAGTCCAGTGGACATTCAGCAAGAGCAAATTCTACAGGCAGGTTCCCTCTACTGTGATAGCCCTGACGCTGGTCTGTCACAGTACAGGGAACCTGCATTAGGCTCCTCATTCATATTTAGGCACTTAAATAGGTGGCCTAAGTTTTGGAGGTGCTCAGTTCCTTTGAACATCCGTTGAGTTCAATGGGTGCTGCTGCGGGCCCAGCAATTTTGAAACTGAACCTCTTATTTGGGTGCCTATGTATGGATTTAAGGACTCCACTTCAGTGGTGTGGTAGGGAATTAGGCATCTAATCTGTTTAGGTGCTTTTCTAAATTCCACTTCATGCCTATCTGCATTTTTAAGCTCCTTTGTAAATCTGGCCTTGGTTCCCACTGACCTTCAATATTCACTCCCATTCAATAGGATGTAGGCTCCTCCTTTGTTTCCTTTGGATGCCCAGCCTGCAATGTTGTAGCTGTAAGAGAGCATCATTGAGAACACAAGAGAGCACCACTGCGTAGTGCAGCTGCCCAAGGAGGCACTTGAAGCTGCAAAGTTCAAAGTGGTCTCAGCTAGACGGCATTTCAAACTTTGTACTGGGGCTGCCGCCGCCTGCTGAATCATAGCGTCACACCAGGCAGCAAAGGGACGATAGCCAGACAATTAACATGCTGTAGCAATTTGGCAGATTATGGACCTGTAAATTAGCCAACGCTGTGGTGAGTTCATTTTTTTCCGCCCGATTTTAGACCTTGGAAGTTATGATTAAACTCAGTTCCTAGTGACTTTCTGGCTCCTTGCACTTTGTTCCTGATATAGCTTTCCATCATACTCTCCCTTTTCCCACGCCCCCACTTCACAGCTGATCCTACCCACTGGCTGGTTTGTGTAGTCCCGAAGAGGAAACACAAAGATATAGAGAGGCCAGAAGGCAACTATCACAGCAACACTGTTCCATCTTCATGAATCCCTGAATCCAGCCTACTGTGAACATTTTCAGGGAGGCCCATGACAGCATTTTATTCCATTTTGCTGAGCAGACATCTGATGGGAGGGGCCATGCTAATTTATCACCACAGGTTTCAAAGTGAAATGAGATTAGAGTAGTGGACTAAGTGTGAATTAGCTCTAAAATAAATAAAGAAGTAAAGAAGCAGAGAAATGGGATCAGAGGATGAGTAGTCTTCTTTGCAATCTTAAACATTAACAAATAGAGTGGAGCCATATGTCTCAAAACGATGCAGATTAATGTATTCAAAGGTAGGTTTTTAATTTTTCAATTTGGTACACAAACAGTGTAGACAGACCCAACAGCCTTCATAAAATTAACATCAAATTTGTTTCATTCCTTTAGAGAACCTTGATTACAATTCTTCTGACACACTCTGGAATTTCATTACATTCAGGTGGCAGGTGGTCAGTTTAAATTATTTTTAGCTCATTGGAAGCAATTTAGCCACCAGAACTTGGATGAGCTTTAATTAACAGTCTCTTTCCTTCTTTCTCTGCAGTTCATCAGGGTTGACGGTGCATGAAGTTGGATGGGTAGTCAAATTTGCATTTCTCTGAACTTTTACCAAAATGTTGTATCCTCCCATCCGAAGCTCTCATGTCATACCCTCACTTTTCAATAAGATAGAGATTTAAGGCCAAATTCACTCTTTAAGGTAGCCAGGTGTAATTCAAGAGAGGAAGAGGATGGAAGGTTGAACTTGTGTTTAAGGCACTGGCTTGAGATTCAAGAGATGTGGATTCAATTCCTGGCTCTGTCATAGGCTCCCTGCATGAATTTGGGACTGTCACTTAATCTCCCTGTGACTCAGTTCCACGTCTGTAAAATGGGGATAATTATACTTCCTTTTCCTCATCCTTTCTTTAGACTGTAAATTCAGGACTGTCTCATGGTGTGTATGTGCAGTGCCTGGCAAAGTGGACCCCTGATCTTCTTTAGGGCCTTTTAAGCACTACTGTAATACAAATAGCTAATAGTGATGTTGATTCCAATGTAGCTGCACCCACTTATGCCAGCAATTAATTTGGCCCTTCAGTTTTACTTTTAGTGAGAGTTGCATCAAATGTTTGCAGAGAATCGCAAAACCTCATGAAAATTGACTAGTTTTGGGTTTTGTTGCAAGCTTGATCCTCAGGCCAGAGTCACTGAACAGTTTGCAAAGGTTCACAGCCCTTCCAAGAGAACATTGCCTGATGTTTCACATTAACAGCATTGAAAATGTATGGTTCCACCACAAAGCCAGATGGAGTTTCAATTTCTTCAGTTTTGCTAGGAATTTCTGAGTGCATTAGAATCTTGAAACTCAGAGTAAAGTTCATAGGGATGCAAAGAGAAGAATATGCTTGCACAAATGCCGGCAGTGTGAAACTGTATATACACACGTCTCTGGCTCTTATTCTGATCTCAATTATCCCTTTTCTGCACAGCCTCAGAGTCCACTAGCTACTTCCAACTTCATACTTCCTGCATAACAGACCAGCTTCGGGGAGAGTGGGGCCTTGACCCAACCTGATCCCTACCTGTTTTGGTAGACATTTGCCCCCCAGAGAGATAGGGAGGGAGAAGTCTCTGTGCTCTTCAGGATGCAGGGACTTTTGCCAGACGTCGTATGAGAACAGGAGAATTCTCCTTAACCACTTCCTATCCACCGCCCAGCCATCTGGGAGCCTGGGAGAATCTGTTCTTCTCTGTGTGAGCTTTCACACCACTCTACTAATCATGACCTGGAGGGACCACTTCTACCATGCCCATTCACCATCCATGCCTCTACTGCCACTGCCAGCAGTGATGCTAGATAGTGCCAATTGTGCTGGTTGGGTTTTGTGAAGTCTACTTATTCAGTAGGAACTGAGGTTAATGAGTCATTTCATGTAGTGTAGGTCATCAAATAAGCATCAGCTGATAACAATGCTGAGTCACCATGACCTGTATCAGATTAAAACCAGTGACCTAAAAGTGAACCACTTGCTATCCCGTTACAAATTCCCTTGAAGTCAAACAAGGTCCATTACAAGCTGTCACACACTCCTCTTGGCTCCATCTCCTCTTTTAGAAATGTGTTCTCTTCCTAGTGCTGGCACATTTTGTGCTTTTGATAGAAGGCAATTAATCAGGCTGGTCACAGAGCAGCGTCCTTTGGATCAAGCTTTGAATTAGACGCTTTCTCCATTAACTGCACAAAAGGAAATGTTGATTCTTTTTATTACAAGGTCTCATTTTTTCCCCTTAACATGTTGACATAAAACAATTGCCAGTGATCTCCCCTGCGTACCCCTTCCTTTGAATCGGGTTACTGAAGTCAGTTATGGGTCTGCATTGGGTGATAGGGAATGCAACCATTTCTAATGATACCTCATCCATTTTTTTTTTTTAGCAATGAAAAGTCATAGTTTAGAGTTATTTCAAGAAGTTTTTAACTCATTCTGTTTAGTTTCTCCTTTTCCTCTCCTCATAAAAATTGATGAAAAATGCCTCACTAATCCACCTGACTAAATTCCCCTTGTGACTTCAAAATGGATACAGTTTTCTTCTTCAATTCCTGCCTTGAATTGTTGCAATAGCACTGCTGCTCATGGTATATTAGTCAATATATTCCATCCCAGAAGAGGTCGCATTTACATGATGGGTGTCTTTCTGTGTAGTTTATGCATATTTGTGCCAGGTGGAAAAGATGCTGACCACAAATTTGTGTTAAAGTATTTTCATGGTCCTGGCCAATGTGTTGTGCTTTCGAAATCCAAGGAAATTGTGCTGCCGATGGCTGAATTTGGCCATGTGTGAGAAATAATATCAGTCACAGATGAACTCTTACAGACCACAAGTCTGTCTTCAGAACACTTGCATGAAGTCTAGGGAATTACAGCTAATGATGCATAAAGAGAACTGTTTCCTTTAAAAATAAAAATTGTATTTTTTCCTCAGAGGATATGTAGCACCATGAGTTTCTGCTTTGGGATTTTACCCAACAAGACCCACATTAAAATCCTGCATTTGGTCACAAATGGGCCTGAGTGAGACCATTTTATTTTAGCTTTTGCCTCACAAAACAACATGAAATGCTGGGCTGTTATGGCCTTAGCCAAAGTCCATGGAACCTACTAGGAGTCTTTCTATTGACCACAGAGGGCATTGGATCAGGCCATCACTGCTCAAAAAAAGGCCCAACTTAAGACACAAATATCTTGGAGTTTATAGGTCAAGTAGTTAATAAGACCACTGGCAAAGCTGGAAAAAGGTGGAAGAAATATGTGCAATAAAAATAATAGAAATCATTTATAATAATACTTTCAACAGAGTTATACGAATTTAAAAAAGGGGTCATCTATCTACTTTCTCTTTACCCAATGTAACAATGCCCCTAGGCAGGCTGCATGTGTGGAAAGAACCCTGAAATTTAGAGCAGGAGCTTCTATTATTTGAGATAAAAGGCCAGGTGCATTAGCTTGGACTCGTATATTTCCATGCAAGGTCCATCCAGTAGGTGGGGACAAAGAGCCACACTGTATTAACGTGGGTTACGTTAATTTAAAAATACAGTAAAACGATACCCTAAGAAATTCAACAGTACACATACAATACAACCCACTGACAGTGAGTCAGGCAACTTAAAAACTTAAATTCAATCATTTCCTAAACTTACAATTACCTCCTATTTTCAAATAGCTGAAAAAAAAAAAAAAAAAAAAAGCATTGCAACATGCCCTGAAGGTCATCAGATTTTGACCAGTTTGGATCAAGGCAGGGAGTGAATTCCAACGTTTCACAAAACACTTCCAGCCAGCAGACTCTTCTAGTATAAACCAATGGTGCTTCAGCTCCAACCTCTTTGCTGTAGTGGACTGGCATGGAGACAGGAGTTATCTCTTGGGTAGATAGGCCTTCAGCTGTTTAGAATCATAGAAGATGAGGGTTGGAAGGGCCCTCAGCAGATCATCTAGTCCACCCGCCACTCACAGCAGGACCAACCCCACCTAATTCATCCCAGCCAGGGCTTTTTCTGGGTTAAATCTTCAGTTTCAAGTAGTCATTGGAGAAAATGGAGCACTGACTGAAAGTGCTCACATCAAGACGTTGCATGTTTTTCACTGGAAAATGCCGATTTGTTGACTCCAAAATTGTTTGCAAGAAAGGGTCGGTTTTAACAAATCTCCTGATCTGAAAAAAGTTTCAAAATTGTAAAAATCTCCCATTTTGACATTTTCATTTTTTAGTGTGTAAAGATTTTTCCATTCAGAATTTTGGGTAGTTTATACTAAAAAAGGTTTTGCGTTTTCGTGTGTGTGTATTTTTTTAAAAGGTTGAAATCAAAATAAAAATCAAAACATTTTGACTGATCTGATACAAAAAGAATGGAATAATGGCTTGTGAAAATTTTAATATTTTCAACTTTCCATCCTGATTTGGGATGGATATTTTTTTTGAAATTTCAAAAAGTCTCATGGGATGGTGTGATGTGATGTGCACCCCACACCAGCCCTGATAGGGTTAATGAGAGCCTCAGAGGCCAGTTAGGTTACCTGACATCACCTGTGAGGGGGAGGAGTAGGGTTAACTGAGAGTGAAGCCCAGATGGGGAAGGAATGGGAGAGCACTATAAAGCCAGGAAGCTGAAAGGTGGATGCAGGTGGACAGCAGTCACTCCCTAGGATCAGGGAGGTCATTAGGGGCAAGGAGGGAGTTTGGGGGAGACTAAGTGTTGAGATCCTGCCCTGGAGTAAGGAGGCTAGGGAGAGGCTAGGAGCCACAGAAAGTAGAGTAGGGTCCCATGGTAAATCCAGAAATTAGGCAAGGGAAGAGAGAAAGACTGGGTAGGAAGGAGCTCAGAGAAACAGCAACAGGGTCAGGAACTGAGCAGACCGTCATTGATGGTTATAAGGTTCCTGGGCCAGACCCCAGTGTAGTGGGTGGGCCCAGGTTCCCCTGCCAACTGAGCTGGGGCTGAACGCCATCTGGAAATGTCACCTGGACAGTAGTCCTGTTGGATTTCATAACCTGGAAAGGGGTGGATTAAATGATGACCTGGCTGGAGGGCCAAGGTACCAGATGGGACACTACTGCAGATCAGTCAAAGGCAGAAGGGGCACCCGAAGCAGTGAGAGCCACTTTTCCACACCTAGGAGATGCACTAGCAGTGAGTGGAAGTCCTTGTACAGATGGGAAAACTATTTCCCACTCAGCTCTATTCGAGATCAAGCATCTTTATCTGAGAATCTCAAAGCACTTGGCAAACAGTAGTGCTCTCAACTAGGTAGAGTGGTTGAGGTAGAGTAGGGAATATTAGACAACCCAATTATACCTGTCTTCAGAACAGCCGTGAGGTGAATCCCTCACTTTCGTGCTCTTTACATTCACTCACAGCTTTAAGGACAAATGCAATACTAAAACAGAATTGTTTTTCAATAGAATATCTCCCAAAATATTTCTCGAGGGATCAGTGACTCTTTAATACTCACATTCTCTCATTTGTACTGGGAAATTTCCACCCAACAACTAGCCTTTCAGCTTTGCTCCTTTTTCCTCCTCTTCTTCCGTATTAACTCTCTGCAATCATTCAGTTTTTATCACAGGTCAAAATGTTTACATGGCTAATGGCTTCTTAAAAGTTCATTCCCCAGCTAACCAAAATAAAGATTGAACGAAAACAGAGAGGGCTGCCTGGACGGAAGAGTATTCAGTGTGATTTTATGGATCATATCACAGGAGACCAAGTATCAAATCTGAGGGATATATTTTTCCAGACGACTTATGGCTACATATCACCATTTTATAAGCTAAATGCTTGGTAAAACCAAGCCATCATTGTGGCAAGTTACTTATAAATGAAATTCATCCTGTGCAGACAGCCAGCAAAAGACCTCAGCATCACTTAAGCCTTCAAAATAAGAGCTTGTGTTGGCTCTTTGCCCAGGGGTAAATTTGCGCCCTTGCATTCCCTTACTTTCAAATCATGGTTTCCTTCTCTTTAGTGCCTTAGAAAAATAATATGCTTCCTAGAGAGGCAGTGTTGTCTAGCAGAGAGTACACTGGAATGGGACTTGAGACCTTTATCTGTTCCTGGTTGTGTCACTGGCTTGCTGGGGAAGTCACTTCCTCTGTGCCTCAGTTTCCTCATCTGTAAAATGATAGTTACCTCCTTTGAAAAACACTGTGGGGGTCTACTGATGAAAAATACTATATAGGAGATAGGAACCATAGTCATTATTAATAAAAAAATTTGATTGCTACAGCTGAGTAACGTTTCCCCAGCAAGTAGAAGCTGGCACTGGATAACAGGGGATGGATCATCCAATAAATTCCCCTGTTCTGTTCATGCCTTCTGAATTACCTGGCACCGGCCACTGTCAAAGACAGGATACGGGGCTAGATGGACCATTGGTCTTACCAAGGATGGCCATTCTTATACTATTTTGTGTCCCCTTTGGGCATGGCACTTTGCGCAGACACAGATCTGATTACGTTAATCTGAGTTAAAAACACCTCAAGGAGAGAACAGGCTTGTTTTGCTACACCACGGGAGGTGAGGCATTAAATAAATGCTAAACGCATTGATGATTGTGAGGTGCTCAGAAACTACTTTGATGGAGGCCATATAAATACTAATTACTATTATAAGCTAAGGGGTTTGGGCTAAAATCTGGTTAAGAGACAGGGTTAACTGTGCAGTGAAGACACCCCCTAAATGCTTTAGGCTCTTTTGAAAATGTTTCCCTTAACATCGCAGGTCAGAGTTAATGAGTGAGAAAGCGGTACCCCCACCTGCCATCCAAATACATAGAAACAATAAATACCAATAGTTGTTTTTTTTTTTTTTATCTGTAAGGCTTTGAAACTGGAATCTTGTAACAGTTTACACCTATTATTGGAAGAATTCTTGCAATACAGTTTTCACAAGATCATTGCAAGGTAACTGGCGATAAAGCACTATCCTTTCCAAATGCATTGGCAACACCTATGGTTGGAAAATAGAAAAACGAACATATCAGAGCTATAAATACAGATCTAAACATTTCGGATGTCCTTCCAATGCAAAATATACATAGGGCCTAATTCTCCAGTGCCTCGCTCTCTTTCTAAGCCATCACTGCTTCATTATTAATAGAGCTACACTGTTGTAGGTGAATCAGACCTAAAATCTATGTATCAACTATCTACATCAGCTTGGCCTAAGTCACTGCAGTATCTCAGCCCCTGCAAACAACAGGCAAAAATATAAATGCCCAAAATAACCCGAAGTAGGTAGGTTAGTGTGTTGTGGCTCTAATTTGACTCCACAGAATCTCAGCCCCTCCTGGGTATCCTTTTCAGACTTTCTCTCGCTCGACCTAAAAAATGTTCCACTAAGGGAAATGAAAAGAAAAAGGCTTCTTATTTCCAAACTCTGGTTGCCTTTTCTTCTGAGAAACCATTTCCCCAGCCCGTTTTTCCAACCTGTAGCTGTCAGCCTAGGTCTCGTTTTTTTTGGATTCTTTATGGCTTCATTGTAACAGTTCCTCCCTGTCCCATTCTTTGGCTGTAGCTCTAAACAGTCTGACTAGATAGCAATGCAGTCAGTCTAGCCCCCCGAGGAAAGAACTGCTTTTCGCTGGCTTCCTGGCCTCTGGGCCTCCAGTTCTATTCTGTCTATTCTTACGCCATGCCCCTCATTGCAATGTCTGAATTTGAACTGCTGCTGCAACTCACACCAACTCCAAATTGCAACTAGCATCTAACAGTATCCCCCTCCCTGCCCAAAACAATGCAAGTTCCCAGCCCCACAAATAACTCCCCTAGGTCCCAAAGTACCCCATGCTGTGCTTTTCCTTCCCAGAGGAGACCTTCATACCCTTGATTAGCAGGTTCTCAACATGAATTTGCCTCTTGCCCCTTTCTACAACTCTCTTCTGACCAGTTGCCTAACGTATGGCCCTTATTTGGGCTCCAGTGGAAGAAATGCAGCAAGCGATGACCTCTTGTTAAACACATGGCTACTGGGCACAATAAACTGCAATCTGTATTCAGGCAAAACTCCCATTAGATGTCATGGAAGTGCCGAGTGCAGAGTCTAACCCAGTATGAACACTTACATTTTAACAACAGTGCACTTGCCAGCATTGTCTGAGCTGTCAACATTTCTACACTCACCTGCAACAACAAGAGCACAGCTTCAGAACAAACATCCTCAGAGTTCAGAGTTGACATGGTTTTGAACTGCTACCTAGAGTATGCCACAGTACTACAAACTGGCTGACTTTTCTAAGGGCTTTATCAGATCACCATTTCCAGAGACGAACATCTGAGAGATCTCTTCTTGGAAGCCCTGGCATCTATTACTGGTTGAAATCTGGATTTTCTCTTCTCTGTGCCACAAGCCTGCGGATGCCAGATCTGGCATTCAGATACATGACAAGCCGACTGCTTTGCCAGTTTGTTTCACTGAAATTGGTTCCTGCTGGGAGGATCTGCTCTCACACTTGTTATGTTGGCACCTGACCATTTTTGGGTACTATCTTTAACATGGCACATCTGTTGTAGCCACGCACATTCTTCAGATGGTTCAAAGTGCCACGTGATAAAGTGTCCTATTTTATGGAAGCTACCCAGGCTTGATACACCCTTGGGTATGCAGCTCAGCAATTCTGCAGTCTTGGTTACATTTGACAAGCCAGCTTGACATTAGCAATCTTGTCTCATTTCCCCCTTTCATGAGAAGTAATCACAGTTGCCTTCCTCATCCGTATGGCTAAAACACAAGGGTAAGTCATATGGTTGTCGAGCTTGAGATATATTGGGTCTTACATATTTGACAACTCCTTCTTTCAAGGCTCTATAAATAGACAGCGTGGAAAATTATATTACAATGGATTATGGAACTGCTAAGGGTCTATTAAAAATATAAAGGAAAAGGGATAAGAATTATTGCCAGTAATCTGTTTATTTAAATCACCACCATTTCATTAATACCAGAAAAGGAGTGTTGATTAGTGGTTGAAGAAGGTGACAGAGATTCTCGGAGTTTTATCTTGGTTGTCAATGACTTACTGTGTATCCTTGAAACTGGCTTACTTTCCATTATTATTCTTAATTATATATACCATTATATGGCAACATATTATAGAAATTATATGCATCAAGGGTGCTGAGGCAGTTGGCAGATGTGACTGCAGAGCCATTGGCCATGATCTTTGAAAACTTGTGGTTATCGGGGGAGGTCCCAGACAATTGAAAAAAGGCAAGTATAGTGCTCATCTTTAAAAGGGAAGGAGGAGGAGCTGGGGAACTACAAACCAGTCAGCCTCATCTCGGTCCCTGGAAAAATCATAGATCGGGTTCTCAAGGAATCCATTTTGAAGCACTTAGAAGAGAAGAAGGTGATCAGGAACAGTCAGCATGGATTCACCAAGGGCAAATCATGCCTGACCAACATGATTGCCTTCTATGATGAGATGACTTGCTCTGTGGATGTGAGGAAAGCGGTGAACGTGATAGACCTTGACCTTGACCAGCTTGGCTTAACAAAGAAGTCTTTGGTGAGCTTAAACACAGAAAAGAAGCTTACAAGAAGTGGAAGCTTGGTCAGATGACTAGGGAGGATTATAAAAAAACCTGCTTGAACATGCAGGAATGAAATCAGGAAAGCCAAAATGCAAGTGGAGTTGCAGTGAGCAAGGGATGTGAAAGGGAATAAGAAGGGTTTCTACAGGTATGTTACCAACAAGAGGAAGATTAGGGAAAGTGTGGGCCCCTTACAGAATGGGGGAGGAAACCTAGTGACAGAGGATGTGGAGAAAGCTGAGGTACTCAATGCCTTTTTTGCCTCTGTCTTCATAGACAAAGTCAGCTCCCAGACTACTGCACTGGGCAGCACAGAATGGGGAGGAGGTGAACATCCCTCAGTGCTGAAGGAACAGGTTCAAGACTATTTAGAAAGACTGGACATACACAAGTCCATGGGGCCAGATGCAATGCAACCGAGGGTGCTGAGGGAGTTGGCTGATGTGATTTCAGAATCATTGGCTATTATCTTTGAAAGCTCGTGGCAATTGGGAGAGGTCCCTGATGATTGGAAAAAGGCAAATATAGTGCCCATCTTCAAGAAAGGGAACAAAGAGGATCTATGGAACTGCAGACTGGTCAGCCTGACCTCAATCCCTGGAAAAATCATGGAGCAGATCCTCAAGGAATCCATTTTAAGGCACTTGGAAGAGAGGAAGGTGATCAGGAACAGTCAACATGGATTCACCAAGGGAAAGTCAAGCCTGACCAACCTGATTGCCTTCTATGTAGAGGTGACTGGCTCTGTGGATGTGGGGAAAGCAGTGGACATGATATACCTTGACTTTAGCAAAGCTTTTGATACAGTCTCCCACAATATTCTTATCAGCAAGTTAAAGAAGTATAGGTTGGATGAATGGACTATAAAATGGATAGAGAGCCGGCTAGATCATTGGGCTCAACGGGTAGTGATCAATGGCTCCATGTCTAGCAGGCAGCCAGTCACAAGCGGAGTACCCCGGGGGTCAGTCCTAGGGCCGGTTTTGTTCAACATCTTCATTAATGATCTGGGAGATGGGGTAGATTGCACCCTCAGCAAGTTTGCAGATGACACTAAGCTAGGGGGAATGGTAGATATCCTGGAAGGTAGGGATAGGATACAGAAGGACCTAGACAAATTGGAGGATTGGGCTAAAAGAAATCTGATGAGGTTCAACAAGGACAAGTGCAGAGTCCTCCACTTAGGACCGAAGAATCCTATGCACAGCTACAGACTGGGGACCGATGAGCTAGGCAGCAGTTCTGCAGAAAAGGACCTGGGGGTAACAGTGGATAAGAAGCTGGATATGAGTCAGCAATGTGCCTGGTTGCCAAGAAGGCTAATAGCATATTGGGCTGCATTTGTAGGAGCATTGCCAGCAGATCGAGGGAAGTGATTATTCCCCTCTATTCGGCATTGGTGAGGCCACATTTGGAGTATTGTGTCTAGTTTTGAGCCCCCCACTACAAAAAGGATGTGGACAAGTTGGAGAGAGTCCAGAGAAGGGCAACAAAAATGATTAGGTGGCTGGAACACAAGACTTATGAGGAGAGGCTGAGGGAACTAGGTTTGTTTAGTCTACAAAAGAAAAGAATGTAGGGGATTTGATAGCAGCCTTTAACTACCTGAAAGGGGTTTCCAGGGAGGATGGAGCTAGGCTGTTTTCAGTGGTAGTAGAGGACAGAACAAGGAGCAGTGGTCTCAAGTTGCAGTGGGGGAGGTCTAGGTTGGATATTAGGAAAAAGTTTTTCCCTTGGAGGGTGGTGAAGCACTGGAATGGGTTACCTAGGGAGGTGGTGGAATCTCTGTCTTTAGAGGTTTTTAAGCTGCGGCTTGACTAAACCCTGGCTGGGATGATTTAGCTGAGGTTAGTCCTGCTTTGGGCAGGAGGTTGGACTAGATGATCTCCTGAGGTCCCTTCCAACTCTAATATTCTATGATTCTATGATTCTATGACTTGAGCAAAGCTTTTGATATAGTCTCTCACAGTATTCTTGCCAGTGAGTTAAAGAAGTATGGGTTAGATGAATGGACTATAACACAAAAACTAGAGGTCACCAAATAAAATTAATAGGTAGCAAGTTTAAAACAAACAAAAGGAAGTATTTCTTTACACAACTCACAGTCAACCTGTGGAACTCCTTGCAAGAGGATGTTGTGAAGGCCAAGACCATAACAGGGTTTAGAAAAGAACTGGATAAGTTCATAGAGGATAGGTCTATCAATGGCTGTTCACCAGGACATGGGATGGATCACTTGATTACCTGTTCTGTTCAATTTGAAGCACCTGGTATTGGCCACTGTCAGAAGACAGGGTATTGGGCTAGGTGAGCTATTGGTCCTGACCCAGTACGGCCGTTCTTATGTTCTTAAATCAAAGTGCATTTATATAGGTTTGAGAAATGTTTTCAATGTTTTATAAAGGAGAGAAATTTATCTGACGGGTATCGTATGTACACACGAAAATGTATTGATGTGTATATATATATTATTTACTTTATAATGTATATTTATATGTGAGTGTATATAGATAAATGTGATTGTGCTGGTATGTAGAGACCACACTGATTCTGAAGACATTAACTGGGGCTGGATAGCGCAATTAGATTACAGATGGTTACAGATGGAAGGTGGGCCAGGCCCAGTTAAAGAGGAGTCCCAGCTGTGAGGTTCCTATAAGGAGAGGAAGCCCAGAGTACAAGGAGCACTGTGGAGAGAGAGGGAAAGAACTCTGCTGTCCTTCTCTTGGCTATAGAAAGCTCTGCAGAGTTAAAGAGGAAGCCTAGGGAGAGAGAGTCTCCTGAATACTGGGAAGAGGAAAGGACATTTATGGAGAAGCCACTGACGTGGAGCAAGTTCTGGCAGTGAGCTCTGGTAGATTGGCAGGACCCAGCCCATCAGGGAGGTGTTCAAATGAGGAATGGAGCAGGGGAAACCACAGAAGACCAAAGTTTGTTCGTAAGGAGGCCAAAAGTGGTGTAAGTGTATCTTTTTTTGAATTTTTTTGAGATCCAAAGCGTCTTTTGACCCTAGAGCAGTGGTTCTTAACCTTTCCTGTACCCCTGAAGCCTGTGTCCCACCCCCACGGGGCTGAGGCATGTGATGGCGCCCCTGTGGCTCCCAATTGCCCTTGAAATACCAGCTCTGCACTTGGACCCCTCTGACCCTAGAGAGATCATGGAGCCTGGGAATAATGAAGGTACATAGTGGGCCCAGAGAGGAATTGTGGGAAAGTCCTAGAAACATGTTAAGGTAAGAAGTGTTCCAAGGATGCAGAAATGGGGTCTGATGGGACTGACCATGACTGCTTATGCCAGGGTCCCTGGGCTGAAATCCAGAGGAGAGGGAGGGCCTAAACTCCTGTACAGACCCATCGAGAAAGGTGGTGCGACGACCCCAGATACCAGGAATGGAAGGATTAATGCCTCTAAGCTTGGATCAAAGGCTTGACGTGAAGCCATTTGGACTTTTTGTTTCTTGAACTCTGTTACCTGAGATTTTAAAGTGACCTGGCCAGAGTGCAAAGTCATGAGAAGAAACAGACTGCGGTGGGGCCCGGCTGGCTGTCAGCAGTGGGCACCACTGCTATGGCCTGCTATGCTATGACCGGCCATGGGGATGTGTGTGCGTGAGCCGGTGAGTTGATCTCCTACAGTGACACATTTAAATTTTGAAACCATGGGTTACATTGCAGAGCCATGTAATGCATATATCATGCACTTTTGATGACTCCTTGTGCCCTTCACCCCACTAACCCTTCCACCTGGGAAGTATTCTAACATTTAAATCTTAGAGTGACTTACATGAGGTGACTTTAAACACACACACACCACCTGACCTCAGAAGTGTTTCTTTGTTCTTTCCCCCAAATGTGGATTTCCTCCCAAATTACCAATACCCAAGGCCCTAGGAAAGCAAAATTCTGTCCTACAGCAGTGGTGCTTTCTATGTAAAATAGTCATGCCAAAACATTACAATCTGATATTCAGCAGCTTTGAAGGGCAAGAAAGGGCAGATTCCCAGCTTGCAATGGTCTCTAGCTCTCTTTGCTATCCTATGCTCCTCCAGGGCTAGAGGACTTTACTTTCGGCCTTCACAACATCCTCTGGCAAAGTGTTCCACGGGTTGACTGTGCATTGTGTGAAGAAGTACTTAGTTGAAGAAGTTTGTTTTAAACCGGTTGTCTATTAATTTCATTGGGTGACCCTAGTTCTTGTGTTATGTGAAAGAGTAAGTAACACTTTCTTATTCACTTTCTTCACACCATTCATGATTTTATAGACCCCTATCATATCCCCCTTTAGTTGTCTTTTTTCTAACCTGAACATTTTAGTCTTTTTAATCTCTCCTCATTTGGAGGCAATTCAAAACCCCTAATCATTTTTGTTGCCCTTCTCTGTACTTTTTAAAGTTAATATATATATTTTTTGAGATGGGCTGATCAGAACTGTGTGCATTTCGGTCCAGTTATCTAGCCCTTTCCTAATGGGTTCCGAGCATTCTGATAGCTTTATTGACTGCCACTATACATGGAGAAGAAGTATTAGAAAAACTATCCATGATGACTCAAAGATCTCTTTCTTGAGGTATAACAGCTTATTTAAACCCCATCACTTCGTATGTATTGTTGGGATTATGTTTTCCAATGTGCATTACTTTCCATTTATCAGCATTGAATTTCACCTGCCGTTTTGTTGACTACTAACCCAGTTTTGTGAGATCTCTTTGTAATGCTTCAAAATCAGGTTTGGACTTAACTATCTTGAATAATTTTATACCATCTGCAAACTTTGCCACATCACTGCTCAAACCCTTTTCCAGATCGCTTAGGAATATATTGAATAGCTCTGGTCCCAGTACAGACTTTAGGGGACACTGCTATTTAGCTCTCCTTTGTGAAAAATTACCATTTATTCCTTCATTTCCTGTCTTTTAACCAAGTGCAATCCATGAGAGGATCTTCCCTTTTATCCCATGACTGCTTAGTTTGCTTAAGATCTTTTGGCGTGGAACCTTGTGAAAGGCTTTTTAAAAAAATCCCAGTACACTATATCAACTGAATCACCCTTGTCCACATGTTTGCTGATTCCATTGGTGAGGCACAATTTCTTTTTACAAAGGTTGTGTTGACTTTTCCCCAATGTATCTTGTTCATCTATGTGTCTGATAATTCTGTTCTTTGGTATAGTTTCAACCAATTTGCATGGTTCTGAAATTAGGCTTAATGGCCTGTAATTGATAGGATCACCTCTGGACCCTTTTTAAAAAAATCAGCATTACATTAGCTATCCTCCAATCATTTGATACAGAGACTGATTTAAATGATAGGTTACATGCCACAGTTAGTAGGTCTGCAATTTCACATTTGAGTTCCTTCAGAACTCTTGGGTGGATATCATCTTGGTCTTGGTAATTTATTACTGTTTAATTTATCAATCTATTCCAAAACGTCCTCTACTGACACCTCAATCGGGTTTCTCACATTTGTCACCTAAAAAGAATTGCTCAGATGTGGGAATCGCTCACATCTTCTGCAGTGAAAGCTGATGCAACTAATTCATTTCACTTCACCACAATAGCCTTGTCTTCCTTGAATGCTCCCTTAGCATCTTGATTGTCCACTGGCCCCACTGAGTGTTTGGCAGGCTTTCTGGCTCTGATCTACTTTAAAATATTACTATTAGTGTTTGAATATTTTTGCTTGTTGCTCTCCTTTGGTCTGCCTAGTATTTTTACACTTGACTTGCCAGAGTTTATTATGCTTCTTAATATTTTCCTCAATAGGATTTGACTTCCAATTTTTAAAGGATGCCTTTCTTGCCTCTGACTGCCTCTTTTACTCTTTTTAGCCACAGTGGTAGTTTTTTTGGTTCTCTTAATATATATATATTTTTATTTGGGGTTTGCATTTAGTTTGAGTTTCTATTATGGTGTTTTAAAATAGTTTTTATGCAGCTTATAGGCATTTCATTCATACAACTGTTCCTTTTAATTTCAATTGAACTAGCCTCCTCATTTTTGTGTAATTCTCCTTTTTGAAGTTAAATACTACAGTGGTGCCTTTATTTGGTATTTTGCCTCCTACAAAGACGTTCCATTTAATTACATTGTGGTTGCTAATATTGGGCTTTTCATTTATTTTCATCTCTTGGACCAGATCCTGTGCTTCACGTAGGACTAAATCTCCCCTCATGGGTTCCAGGACTAGCTGCTCCAAGAAACAGTCATTAATGGTATCTAGAAATTTTACCTCTGCATCCCATCCTGAGGTGACGTACACAGTCAATATGGGGATAGTTGAAATCCACCATTATTACTGGGTTTTCTGTTATTGTAGCCTCTCTCATCTCCCTGAATATTTCATAATTACTGTCACCTTTCTGGTCAGGTGGTTGGTAGTATATTCCTACTACTATACTCTTATTATTCAAGCATGGAATTTTATCCATAGGTAGATTCTATGGTTCAGTTTGATTCAATTAAGATTATTTCCTATATTTGATTCTATGCTTTCGTCCACACAGAGTACCACTCCCCCTCAATTCAACCTACTCAATCATTCCTATATATTTTGTACCCTGTTATTACCGTGTCCCATTGATTATCACCATTCCACCAGTTTCAGTGATGCCTATTATATCAACATCATCATTTAATACCAGGCACTCAGATTCACCCATCTTAGAATTTAGACTTCTAACATTTTTTAGACACACACTTAAAAATTTCTCAGTATTTTGCTGTCTGCCTTCATGTGATGTAATTGAATGGGACTCTTTTGTCTGACTGTTTCTCTTCAGGTCTTACCTGTACTTTATCAACTTCAATCCTCTCCTCTTTACTAGTATATACAGAATTCCTTTTAATAAATCCTCCCCTAAGGGATGTCTCTGTCTGAGATAGGTGTGGAGAAGCACACATGAGCTTTTTCCCAGCCCTGAGTTTTAAAACTTTTCTATGTCCTTTTTAATTTTACGTACTAGTCATCTGGTGCCATTTTGGTTTAGAAGGAGCCCATCCTTCCTGTATAGGCTTCTCCTTTCCCAAAGGTTCCCCAGTTCCTAATAAACCTAAATCCCTTCTCCAAACACCATTGTCTCATCTGTGCATTAAGACCCTGCAGTTCTGCCTGTCTAAGTGGCTGTGTGTGTGGAACTGGAAGGATTTCAGCGAATGCTACCATGGATGTTCTGGACTTTAATCTCTGACCTAACAGCCTAAATTTGGACTCCAGGACTTATCTCCTACCTTTCCCTATGTCACTGGTGCCTACATGTACAATGGTGCTCCTCACCAGCACTGCACATAAATCTGTTTCAATGTCTCAAGAGGTCTGCAGCCTTCACACCCAGCAGGCAATTCACCATGCCATTCTCTTGATCATCACAAATTCAAATATCTATATAATAATTGAATCCCCCATTACTATTACCCATCTCTTCCTAATAACTGGGGTTCCCTCCCTATGCAAGAGGTTACCACACCATCATCTGGAAGGTCAGTCCCAACTATGGGATTGTTTCCCTCTACTCCAGTTTGATGTTCTCCTTCCCCGAATCTTTCATCCTCCTTAATAGCACAGAGGCTGTCAGACCAGGGATGGGACCGTTCTATTGTGTTCCTGCAAATCTTGGTCTATGTACCTCTCTGACTCCTTTAGCACCTCCAGTTCAGTCATTCTGGTTTTGAAAGCCCATCTCTGTCTCTGAGGGCAATGAGTTGCTTGCACCAAATGCCCACATAGGCCACCCGCCCCGAAGCCATGTAATCATACATGCTGCATTCAGTGCAATAAACGGTATAGCCCTGACTCTGCTGCTGGACTTCTGCCTGCATTATTTTTACTCCTTCAGTGGGGTTATTTGTTTGCCTTTGTGGTTTTTTTGTGGGGAGATGGGGAAGGAGGGTTATTGGCCTAAGTTTACAGTATGTTTGTTAGGTGTATGTGGCTCTTACGGTTCCTCTCTAAACTCACTCCCATTCACTTGTTCCTCTGGTCATTTAGGAGCTGGCTTTTTAAGCCCCTGTTCTCTCTGAGTTAGCTCTGCCGCCTCATCAAGGGGTCATAAAGGGATTAGGGATCAAAGGATAGCAAACTAGAGCCACCTTAGTAAACTTTCAACCTAGCCTAGCAGACAGCTTGGCTCAGCACACAGCCCTCGAAAGAGACCACGCTACAAACTTTGAGCAAGCAGGAACACAAACGAACAAAGCAACAGGCCTCAAACTCAGCCCAGTGATCCTGTAGTTACTCCTCCTTCACCTGGAGAATTCCCTTGCAAAACTGCCCTGTTAGCGAGCTTCCAGAATACCTGTGTATGGAATAATTGTGATCAAGACTCATCTATGGCGCCTTGCAATACTTGCTCATAGTTTTGTCTCTCTTTAGTAGAGCTAGTCAGAAACTGGAATTTCCATTCTGCAGGGCATTCTAAAACGTCACAATTTATTTTAAATTCCAAGCCAGCAAAAATAGGCAAACTTTGTCACGGAATGAAAATTTTGAATGAGGAACTATCAGTGTTTAATTTTGATAACATCGAGTCACTTTGTTTCAATACTTGAAACATTATCATGTAAAAAATATAAACTACAATATGTGATATACATTATATTTAATAATTTACATTGAAATTAATATTTTACTATAAGTAATCAAGAGGAAGCCAAAGCTAACTGTTTTTACCCCATTGAAATAAAACATTTTCAACATAATTAAAACAAAACAAGAAAATCAAGACAATTTGTTTTGACTAATTTTCCCAGCAAAAAATTGTCAGATATGACATATTCCTTTGAAATGTTTATGTTTCAATACAACTGCATTTTCCAATGGAAAATTTTCAACCAACTATATTCATGAGAAATGTACCTAATCAAAATACTCACCAATAAAACCCTTATACAAAGCCACATTACATACCTTTCATATATACTCTGTCTCTACATACCATATGCTGGAAAAATATGCAAATTTGGCTATAAAATGTCTTACAAAAAGTGTATAACAAACTTTTGATATATTTAAATTCTGCTCTTCAAAAAACAAGATCAGCTATACAATACACAGGACCAAACAGAAGCCATATACATATTTTATTGAAGAGCGCACACATGCTCACTCTTTCCTGTGTATATTGATTGTATGTAATGAAATTATGAATTAAGAGGTCAGAGTTCAGATTGCAATTTTCAGTTCCCTGATGCGTGCAATAAAGCTGAGATGAAACTGAATATGTTGGAGTGAGTATTACTGTGTTGGTGTGGCTGAGTGCCATGATGATAATGGGCTAGTAGTGATTGGAGAGTGGTATTGCATTGGGAATGAATATTACTGTAATATATGACCTCCTTGATTTTTTGGGGTTTGCATTTCAGTGAGGAAATACATTTGACCAACCTTTACTCTATGGCCTGGTCTACACTGGAGAATATGATTGGCTGAACACGGCTATGAATAGTTGTGTGAACTGACAGCAGGTTAAACACAGTTTGGGGATCAGTATAGACTTGTATAAAAATGCATGCAAATGTGGGAGATAAGGACCCAAAGGTTAGCTGGGAAGCGGGGCTGCAGAACTGGCCAAATAATCAGATCTCCTCCATTTAAAGTTTTGCAGTTCCAGTCGAGACAGATCTGACTGCGGTCGGATACAACACTGAGGGAATTATAATTCTACAAAAATATATTCTGATATAATTTTAAATTAATAATGCTATAAAAGTTAGAAGAGAATAGATGCTCCAGCTTCTTCTGTTTGACACTCAGAACTTTCACAGGAAGCCGCAGGAGCAAGCCTGAGAATCACTTAAAACATTATCTGCCGGGAGCAGAAAGGTTAAAGCACAGCAGATAGGATTGTGTCACCAGCTACCCGGTAGCCGCACCCCCTGGCCAGTTCTGTTCACAAGACCTTCAGCTAATCTCCACCCCCTGCTTTAAAATCATTCACTTTCTGTTCCCCACCAAATTTTCTTCCTATAACCTAAGGCATAGGTCAAAGTCAAAGGCACGGGCTACTTTGCCAGCTCAGTAATGTTAGGAAAACAAACGAACAGACAAACACTCACTAGCACTATTAGCTATAATCATTTCTATTATGTAGTCATGGATCCAGGGGGTCTGCTCTTCTCCTAGCCCTCTATTGCTCCACCCCAGTGCCCTTGCTTTCTGCTGGGATGTCCACGGTACGCATCCCGGGCAGAAACCTTGCTCCAGCTCTCCACATCCACTCTTCTACCCCTATCCTGCCTAGTGTAAACACACATTGCCGCTGCTGTGTTCATGGCATTCTACGCCTCTGGGGTGGGGAGGGAAGGGTCATGGAGTTCAGATGTAGATGACATAATAGATCTCTTCTAGTCAATCAATCTGCTGCTGCAGGATTGCTGCCTACAGTACATTCTCTGATGCTTGGTCTAGTCTAGTTTTAAATGTGAGCACTGGGTCTTCCTTATACCAGGCATGTGTGAATGTGGAGCACAGATTATTAGGGAAGGGCAAATAAGATCTTGAACCTTCACTCAGAACTCACAGGGAACATGAATCTTTTCAGAGGTTTTTAAAAGTCTGGTTAACATTTTCCACATTTCTTGCCAACATTATTTGCTTTGGCAGAGCCCATGGGGATTTAGGCTGTGAAGGCAAGCAGTGCCCATGCCTAACTCATATGTGAAAGGCTCTTCTCATGCTAATTAGGCCTTATGAAAAGCAAGATGAGCCTGAAATCTTGTGGCAGAGCTTCTCATGAGTCTTCCAGTGCAAGTCTGCTGACTCAGGAGCTTCATATAAGGTTCAGACAGGCTTCTTAACGGCATATTGGGCTGCATTAGTAGGAGCATTGCCAGCAGATAGAGGGAAGCAATTACTCTTCTCTATTCACTATGTGTGGTGAGGCCACATCTGGAGAATAGTGTCCAGTTTTGGGCCCCCCACTACAAAAAGGATGTGGACAATTTGGAGAGAGTCCAGTGGAGGGCAGCAAAAATTATTAGGGGGCTGGAGCACATGACTTAGGAAGAAAGGCTGAGGGAACTGGGCTTATTTAGTCTGCAGAAGAGAAGAATAAGGGGGTTTTGATAGCAGCCTTCAAGTTCCTAAAGGGGAGTTCTAGGGAGGAAGGAGCTAGGCTGTTTTAAGTGGTGGCAGACGATAGAACAAGAAGCAATGGTCTAAAATTGCAGGGGGGGAGGTCTAGTTTGGATATGAGGAAAAAGTTTTTCACTAGGAGGGTGGTGAAGCACTGGAATGGGCTGCCTAGCAAGGTGGTGGAATCTCCATCCTTAGAGGTTTTTAAGCTGCGCTTGACAAAGCCCTGGCTGGGATGATATAGTTGGGGTTGGTCCTATTTTGAGCAGGGGGTTGAACTAAATAACCTCCTGAGGTCCCTTCCATCCCTAATCTTCTATGACTCTTTGAAAATCCCAGCCTCACATGTTTAAAGTTCTCTTGAAAATATCAGCCTAAACGTTTTGGTGCTTGTGGAAATGCTTCTGTGGAGAATTCCAGATCTTAGGGAAAGAGACTTTCTAGGTGAGAGTTGTGTGATGCAAAC
This sequence comes from Emydura macquarii macquarii, assembly GCF_026122565.2. Taxonomy (NCBI): domain Eukaryota; kingdom Metazoa; phylum Chordata; order Testudines; family Chelidae; genus Emydura; species Emydura macquarii. The sequence goes on from NW_027131178.1 coordinate 712,202, forward strand.
AGGTGCAACAGGTCCTCTTCTCCTAGATATCAGATACATGTATATGAAATTATTTTTGTTGCAGAACCGGTGAATGACGTGGATGAAAAAATGGCATTCGTTAGTAGCTGAAAATTAGTTACATGATCAGCAGGACTTTCTGTTTTATTCATTTAGAAGCTGGTCAATAATGTTACCACATTACTGAATTAGGAAAATGTGTTTAGCTTATTTGGACTAAACCCAAGCTCATCTAAACAAGACCAATTAACTGATCTGCAGCCAAACTCAATGTTTATTTCATTACTTCAACTCTGCGAGGTTCATTATGAAAATTACATCTTTTACCACTTCTTTAATAAGAGAACATAGTATGAAGGCTCAATATTTTGTGACTCCCATACCCATAATATGAATCATGAGCTAGCAAATCATGTCTTGCTGTGCTAATTCCAGACATTTTAGTGAAGTGAAGGAGAACTTCTCAGCCTACCTCCTATTTCATACAACCTCTTCCATGAGCCAAGCTGAATATTTCTCTAAGGTGTAACATTTCCCTTTTCTGTAATTAAAACAGAGCAAATATTTTGGATGTAATTATCTTTTAGGGGAAATTACGATGTGCTATGCAGCTTTATTAGCTACCCAATTAATGAGCTGCAGCTCAGGTAAAAACCCATCATTCCCATGAATTATGAAACCCTGCTAGTTGCATTCATGGGTCTGACAGTGCACTGGCTGGTTACAAAAGTTCATGAGTTGCAAAAAGCAGCTGATCCCATTGGCCTATGATATAGGCGCAGCTCCCATTACAGGAGCAGCAAGGAGAAGTGGGAACAATCTGGGAATCTCAAGCAAGGACCACTTCCTTAACTGTAGCACAATTGGCTTAGATCCCTCTTCCAGGCCACACTGATAGCACTCATTTCATGGTTGTCCACACATAGGGACAACACGGTTTTATCTGAGTACCCTATTCTTAAGTAGTGTCCTTGTACTCACAGTAGAATTCTCAGATGGGATCATCCATATTGATTTAGGAATGGTGACCATTGTACATGGAGGTCAAAACAATCTCTCAGTTGTGATCCATGTCTATATCACTTACACTGTAGCATCTTCCCTACCAGCAAAGAATAATAATAATTTCTTAATAATAAATCATATTAAAATGTCCAAAAGGCAGCTAAGCCCTGTGCTTCACGGCTTAAACTAATCTCTAACTATTACAGATCAAGATGAGACTGATTGGGGGGTGGAGACTATTTCACAGATCGCTACGGGAGGGTTCTTACTCCATCCTCTGCAGCATGTGGTTCTGGACACTGTCAATGACAGGGCATTGATCTAGATGGATCACTGGTCTGATCCAGTCTGGCAATTCCAATATCCATCTCAAATTAAGACTACCAACCCTGGAAAGAAACTTGACTATGTCTCCTTCTGCTACCTGTGTGAGGAGACCTTTGTCTTTTGTTCAGTCTGACCAACCGTTAGTGTAATCCGTGACACTATAATCCATTCATGAGAAGTATACAGGCTACCAGTTACTGTTACGCTTTAGGGAGAAACCTTGCTCTCACTGAAGTGAATGCATGTCATCTTCCGTGAGAGCAAGTTGTGGCCACGACTGTGGCGTCAGGTGAGGCCAGGAGACATACCATATAAGGCATTTTTCATGGAGGGTTGAGGTGAGATGCTCATCTAGTTCACCCCTTAGTCTTTGTGCCTCCTTTCACGAAAGGGAAAACAATTCCATTTCCTTCCCCAATGTTTAGAAGGGGGTTATCCCCCAACCACAAAAAAAAGCATGCAGGGTAAAAGACAGGCATCAACATGCATTGCAAAGGAGGTGTATGCCATACATCTCACCACGGCATTGATAGCTATGCAAACAGATTAGCATGCAGCCAGGACGAGGCGGTGAGCAGAAACTTCGCACAGGAGCGGTGAATGGCTGTGCACAGACAGCTCAGCTCAGCAGCTGTAAGTGCCAATGCTAAAGATCCAGGTTACTGAGCCGGGACTCGTAGGCACCATAGCACCGAACCTGGAAATGAGGAAGTGAAAGGAAATAGTCTGACCTGTCAAGCCCAATAGCAGGAGAAATCAGAAAGTCTGAACAGAGGGGTGGCAAATGGACAGGAGCTGAAACAAGAGGCTCCTGCGGGATCTCGCATTGAAGACAGTGGCATTTGCAGTCACTACCGGGCTGCTGCAAGCGCAGGCCAAGCAGTGGTAGACATTTGTCCCGAGGAGCCCACCAGGCAGCCAGCGGACATGTAAAAAGTCATGATAATGTCAGGTGTGCTGTGTGTGTCAGCTCAGGAAACGGCAGCGGGAACAGAGAAAGAATTCCTCACAATAAAGCATTCAGACGTCAGTCATGTGAAACCAAGGCTGAGAGCCATCTTCATTCACGTCGCTGCAGACCTAGGTGGTCTGAAATAGTCACTGAGCCCAACAGGCAGGATGTAGAATTCTCTGGGCATGATCCAGGACAGTAGTTCTCAACCTGTGGCCTGTGGACCTGCAGACTATGTCTAAGATTTCCAAAGGGGTCTGCACCTCCATTTGACACTTTTTAGGGGTCTACAAATGAAAAAAAGGTTGAAAACCACTGATCTAGGTGAAAGGTGCTCTATTATTGACATCTGAAGGATTCAGCCATACCTGTACCCCATTATAACCTCAATGCTGTGTAGTACTAGTACCCAGCTCTTATATTGCACTTTTCATCCATAGATCTTTAGCATCCATAAGGAGGCAGGCATCATTATCCCCATTTTACAGAGGGGAAAACTGAGGTGTAGGGCATTGAAGTGACTTCCCCAGGTCACCCATCGATTAGTGTTTTACTGATAAATGTCAGCAAGTGTCAATTCACCAAACACACACAAACAGATTAAAAATAATATTTCCATCGATAATAATAGAAATTTACAGATAGGCAAAGTAAGAAAAATGCTGATGAGAACTTAATAGAGTTTGATTTAAGGATATTTATTTTGTATATCTTGGTGTATGTTGTGATGTTGGACAACTCGTGTTTTAATGGTTATAAAACTTTCATATTTTGAATCTCAATGCCTGCTGTCATTCAGTAATTACTGTCTGACCCTCCCCACTCCACCATATTTCCTGCAACTGAAAATACATTTGAGGATCTAGATCCTGATGCTAGGTCTCAGGACTAGGCTGTGCTCTTCTGTTGTGAGCGTGCATAGGGACAGCGCTCTCTGTGCAGCAGCATCGCACAGCTAGAGTCCCTGTGCAGGAACTGTTTCCTTCATGCACCCTTTGGGGTGCAAATCACTCCACAGAGGAGTGGGGAGGGAGAAAGTGAGGCCATGGCTGTCCCCAAGAAACCCAGCTAACATAGCTGGTTGGCTTGCTGAAGGTGGCAGTGGCTTATACTGCACCCTTGACAGAATTTAGCAACAGACGTCCTGCCACTGGCTGTTGGGATGCTCCCGGAGGCATTCTGCTCCCTGAAGCTTCCCCAGGGCCATAAGACTGCACACAACCCACAGCGCAGGCTCTGCCCCAGGTACATAAATGGGTACTCTGTATTCAGAGAGTGTTTGTTTGGGTTTTTTTTTCATAAGGCTTCTACTTTCTTCCCTTCCCCACCCCCAAAGTTTCTCTGTATTCGTTCTTCTTTCTGCTCACTCGACTTTCTCCATTTCACCTTCTGTTCCCCCCACCCCCTCCACTGGATTAGTTTCTGTCCACCGCTCTCCCCCACTGCCTGCTCCTTTTCCTTTTTGTAGTGCCTCACTCGAACTATCAGGATTGTATGACAGTAGTGACTAGAGGCCCTATTACGCAAGGCACTGTACATACTATGAACCAGCCCTTGCCTCAAAACTCTTCCAGTTGAAATAGACAGAAGTATTATTACCTCTCTCTTACAGGTGGGAAACTAAGACACAGAGAGAGGTGACCAAGGCTATGCAGGAAGACTAAAGCACAACCAGATCTCTTCAGTCCAATGCTAGCACCTATAGACACAAATTCATCCTTCCTCTTCAATACGCAAACCACAATGTTTTGAGTGCAGGTCAAGCTTTTGAACTGTAGTGTGTGTCAAAATTAAGCAAAGCTTTTCAATAACTGCTTGATGCTTCAGGTAAACACAGAGAGCTTTTGACTTGCCTGTGGTCAAGGAGTGAACCAGTGGTAGACCTCCAGGAAAAAAGAATTACAGCCCCTTGCTACAACCATTGCATATAAGTTGAAGAGAGGATGGGCCTTTGGATATTAAATATACCTGTGATCTTCCTTCTCTACCCCTGATTTTGTGAACAGGTTCTGTGCTCACAAAAGTCTGCATGACTCAACTGGCAGGAATTGTACATTCCTGCTAAACCAGCACTTTTCTTTCTATTTAACACTAATAAATCAGGCCCTGTCTATCTTATTTCATAACCCAAAGGTACGGAAGCCCTACTTGCATTATGCTCTGTCAGCTGTGCCTCAGAAAGACTGCTATTTTTTTCTCCCTTTGCATGTTTCCCTATGAGATCTGGAGTGGAACTGTCTACACGTGCCTCCTATATTTAAGTTTTCCTCCTCACAAGCAACAAGGTGTTCCACACTGAGCATCTTTGCTCAGAAGGAAAATGCTTTTGGATCCATTCTCCCTTACACAAGCTATTGTCAAAAAGAGAAGAAGGTTTCAGTTCATAGGTTTTTTTGGATTCTTCATTCAGTTGATCAAGTTTGTTCCCACTGCCCCCCCCTCCCCCCAACACACAGAAGAGATCAGTGGTTCCATTCCCCTATATTATATTAGTTTCTCTCCAGTCTGCCCCCCCCCCGCTGCCTGCTCCTTCTCCTTTTTGTAATCACTAGAACTATCAGGATTGTATTACAGTAGTGACTAGAGTCCCTCTTATGTTAGGCAGTGTACATGCACATAGAAAGATCCAGACCCGGCCCCAGATCAGAGAACTATAGACCAGTCAGCCTGACTTCGATACCTGCTAAAGCAATGCATAAAACATTCAATTTGCAAATATCTTGAGGATAAACGGGTGATTAGTAGCAATCAGTATTAATTTACCAGGAACAGCTTGATTTTCTTCTTTGACAGGGTAACTGGTCTGGTGGATAGGGAGAATATAGTGGACTTAATATACCTGGACTTCAGCAAAGTTTTTGACACAGTCCCACATGGCATTCTGATAAGTAAGCTGGTGGAACTACCATTAAGTGGACACATAATTGGTTAAATAACCGCAAACAAAGAGTAACTATTAATGGAATGATGTCGGATCGGAGGGAGGTCTCAAGTGGGATTTCACAGGGATCTGTTCTGGTTCCGGTGTTGTTTAACATCTTCAGTGATGACTTAGTTGTAGATATAGAGAGCTTACTGATCAAATTTGCAGCTGACACAAAGCTGATGGGGGAAGGGAGAGATTGCCAACACTTTGGAGGATAGCGCTAAAATTCAGAGGGATACTGATAGATTGAGGAATGGGCTATAGATAACAAAACGTAATTCAACCAAGGCAAAGGTAAGGTGCTACACTCAGGGAAGAAAAACCAAATGCAAAAATACAGAATGGCTTGGCAGCAGCACAGCTGAGAAGGATGTTGGGAGTTGTGGTGGATCACAACCTCAATATGAGTCAGCCATGCCATGCCAAGCACTTCATGGAGCTCATCAGAACTGACGTGTAGGTCAATGCAAACAGGAGAGTTACTCCTGGTGTAGCTGAGAGCAGACTGGGCCCTGCAATATGAGTTGGTGAGGGTTGAGGAAGTGTAGTGTGCATTTGCTGTAGTGACGGAGCTGCTAAGCAGGGGACTTCAACTCCCATCAGCCCTTTCCCTACTACACATCCCCTTCATCCTGGCCAGGTAAGAAGAAAGGGCCTGAACTCGGAAGTGGCTGGGCTCTGTTTTAAGACGTGGTGGCACGTGACTAGCCAGGAGCTGCAGGGAGCTGGATGCAGAAAGGATTCCCCAGAGCTGTAGACAGAGCCCTGTGTGGAAGAAGCTGTGGCTGCCAGATGTGACAGCCAGGTGCAGGTCTGTGTAGGACTTATGGGGGATCAGCAGCAGCTGGGCAAGGAGCCAGTGTTGAGGCGCCCCAGTGAGAGACACTGACTGAGGCGGGGCTGGAAACCTGCAAGCTCCTATTTACTTGAATAGAGACTGGACAGTAGAGGACACCCCAGACACAAGGCTGGAAGAGTCCTGACTCTTGAATGGACTGCCCAGCGACCCAAACAAGAATTGCTATTGCACACTTTGAACTGTAACTGTTTAAGCCTCTGCCCCAGGGTATTATCTACCCATCCCTTTCCTGCCAGCCCTAGTAAAATACCTTTTCCTCTTAGCCACTTGTCTGAATGGTTATTGGGAACCAATGCCTAGAAGACCTCGGTGCCAAAACACCAACTGTGCTTGCCTCTGTGTCACTTAACATGACACACTTAGCACGCTCCTTGCACCATTAGGAGTTTGGTGTACTCCATTATTGAGCAGTCTCAATATTTACACTATACAGCAGAAAACAAAACCAGTGCTGTTACTAAAAACAGCGGTTAACATTTGGACTAGGAGTATAGCAGTAAAAGCTCCACCATTTGAATCATGCAAACCCAGACTGGTCCAAAACCCTTGAATGTATGATGACTGGACACAACCCTGCATTGGCTGGAGGGCATGAACAGGATCTCCTACCCCAAACGGGCTTTTTCCATCTCTGCATTCTAGGATTCCTGTGCTAAGGTATCTATGGCCCTGTTGGGTTTTTCCGTAGATATTTCTATTTCCTTACTGAGATGGTTAATTTTGTAAGTAACATTTCCCATGGATAAGAATCCTTTGTTTATTTCACTTGACCTTAGTAGGGCTATCCCTCCTCCATCCCAAAGTCAATATAATATGACACCTACTGAAGTCATATAATTATAGGGGTCTTTGATTTGACACTGAAAAAAAATGTAAATAAAAATAGTTCCTCTTACTACCATAGGAGCCTTTGAAACATAAATTAGAATTTCTTGTCCTAATTTGCCGTTGACAAGTCTGAGAGGCAGAGTTAAGACAAAATTCTTGAGCCAGCAAACTTGCTTCTACAAGTACAAAGGAATGTAAAGAGTGGCCTCGGGAAGAAATGGATGTAGCTGTCAGTCACATGAAAGAATTTAGAAAAAAAAATGCCGATGCTTCGTCAAATGGTGGCATTAAAATGTAGTGGCATGTCGCTGACCCTGATTCTGAGCATCACATACTTCAAATCCCTGAAGATTAATAGGAAAGATGGTTACGGCGCTCACAACAGCTGCTAGAAGGTGTTCATAGCTCAGGTTTTAATTACACGTATTTATACAGTAAAAAGTCCTAAATGCATTATAGCCCGTAGTCTGCAACAATTTTGAACATTTATGAGATTCAGGCAATTAAAAGTCTAAACTTTCAAATGTTTCCAGATGGCACACTGATTAACAATTGTGTGAATTTAATATTTGTTTAAATGCACTGCACTGTAAAATATTTCTTAATAGTATATGAATGCATCTCAATGATTCTAGGAACAGCTCTTCTCAGAGCATAACTTGTCTCGTTGCCTGGAGGGGTGGAAATCTCATTAGCTGATTATATAGACCAGAAGCAGTGGCAGAGTGGAACAAAAAGACTGAAAAGGAACTTTTTCTCAGCTAAGGATTATTTCTCCTTTCTGTCTGAGGCCCCGATCCAGAAAAGCACTTATGCACGTGTGTTATTGTAAACATGTGAGTAGTCGCATCATCTTCAACAGAACTACACACGGTAGAAGTTATGTACATGTGTAAGGCCCTGCTCCTGCAATTATTGCAAATGATCAGACAGCTGTACCTGCAGGGAGTCCTATTGAAGACAATGGAGGTCCACATAGCCACAGCAACTCATGTGCTATGAATTGCAGGATAGGGCTGAAGGCCCAGACAAAGTAAGTTCAGTGCCTAAATATGTTTGAGAATCTGGGCCCAAATGCTTTTCTGTATCAGGGTCCTGCTTATGTGATATAGTTTTTGGAGACCTGAGTCAATACAAAAACCCACTTGGTATTGTTGTGTACTTGAAACTCAGAGCAGCTTGATTGAAAATTTACCCTCATTCAAACTAGCTTACCAAGAGTTGTGGTGGATTCTCCATCAGTGGAAAGCTTTAAACGGAGATTGGTGGTCTTTCTAAAAGATGCACTCTGGTTCAGTCACAGCTATGGCGTATGTTATGAAAGAAGGCAGACTAGATGATTCCAATGGTCCCTTCTGGCCTTAAAATCTATGAAAAATTCATTACAATTTACAAATATTTTGAGAAGACCTGGACCAATCAGGAGTTTTATGTTGGAACTAGATATGGACGTAAAAACTTCTGATCTGATTCCCTAGATTCTGAACATCCCAAACATTATAAGTGTCTGAATCCAGGGTGTTGATCTGCATATGTATCTAGCTGAATGCACACAAAAGTTGTGTTTTCACAGTTTCAACACAAAATGAGGTGAAAATCAATGTTTTGGGCAGAAATATGCCTAGAGTTTATGAGTTAGCTAATTAGTTCCTTCAAACCTGAAACTCAACGAAAACTGGGAGGAACAACCCATGGAAACAAAATAGCAGGAAAGGGTCAAGTGAATTTCTACAAATTGAAAAAGCTAAAGTTCTCACCACTATGATTTTCAGTACTGTCATCTGAACCCTACAACTTGAGAGGAAAGTGGCCTTACAATCTAAGCAAGTTGGATGCAGAATAAACAAAAAACATGCTGAAGCCCATATGTCTTAAGAATATTTTTGCTCTTGTGTATCAAAACTCAAAAGTAGCAGAGATCTAAGCAAGGAAACCCCGGTGGAAACCTTTAAAATGACTTTTCCATGTCAGTTCAGAACCCAGTGTGAGGAATGATTTTTAAAACCACTCATCTATGCAAAGTAATTCTTAGGATAGTATTGCTGGAATAGACTATAAAGCTGCTATGCACGCTATACATAATGTCATGTCCCCTGACATCTAGCACAATCTTGGAGAAAGCAAAAACACTGCTTTTATGCCATTGATTTGATTAGTAATGGCATTAATAGCCAAGTTATAATTAATTGAATATTATTGTCTTCATTATTTTCTGACCACTCCTTTTTCCACTTGTTAAATGTACTATGTCATCTGGAGTGGTCAGACTGTTAATTCATTACCTTGCTTGGATGAATGGGCTACAAGGTGGATAGAAAGCTGACTGGATCATCGGGGTCAATGCTGTAGAGTAGCGATAGGGACATGCTGGAGGATAGGGATAGGAAATAGTGTGACCTAGACAAATTGGAGGATTGGGCCAAAAGAAATCTGATGAGGTTCAACAAGGACAAATGCAGAGTCCTGCACTTAGGACAAAAGAATCCCATGCACTGCTATGGACTGGGGACCAAAAGGCTAGGTGGCAGTTCTGCAGAAAAGGACCTGGGGGTTACAGTGGACAAGGAGCTGGATGTGAGTCAACAGTGTGCCCTTGTTGCCAAGAAGGCTAATGGCATATCGGGCTGCATTAGTAGGAGCACTGCCAGCAGATCAAGGGAAGTGATTATTCCCCTCTATTCAGCACTGGTGAGGCCACATTTGGAGTATTGTGTCCAGTTTTGGGCCGCCCACTACAGGAAAGATATGGACAAATTGGAAAGAGTCCAGGGAGAGCAACAAAAATGATTAGGGGGCTGGAGCACATGACTTATGAGACTGAGGGAACTGGGTTTGTTTAGTCTGCAGAAGAGAAGAGTGAGGGGGGATTTGATAGAGACCTTAACTACCTGAAAGGGGGTTCCAGGGAGGATGGAGCTAGGCTGTTTTCGGTGGTAGTAGATGACAGAACAATGAGCAATGGTCTCAAGTTACAGTGGGGGAGATCTAGATTGGATATGAGGAAAATCTTTTTCACAAGGAGGGTGGTGAAGCACTGGAATGGGTTACCTAGGGAGGTGGTGGAATCTTCATCCTTAGAGGTTTTTAAGGCCCAGCTTGACAAAGCCCTGGCTGGGATGATTTAGTTGAGATTGGTCCTGCTTTGAGCAGGGGGTTGGACTGGATGATTTCCTGAGGTCCCTTCTAGCCGTAATATTCTATGATTCATTTAGGAAATTATATAAATAGCATCAAGACAAGTGCTAAATCAGAACATCTTTTCCTCAGTGTCAATTATGTATACAGAATAAAGTCTACCTGGTAAAAATTAAATTGCTTAGCTCCAAAAGGGCAGAGATGAAAGTTTTTTGGATGCGTATGTAAAAATGTTATAAATATTTAAATCTAAATAATAAAATCTTTATACATATAAATAAACATGAGATTGATATTACATACATAGACAAATAATATGACAATTGCCACTTCTTTAGGAAAATCAATATCTCCTGAGATTGCACTGAGAATCAGTCAACTGGTTAATATCGAATAGGAATCCACAGACTTCCCCAACACTGTATCTTTTTGCCCAGATCACGAACAACAGACCTATTATGTGCTTTGCAAAAACTTTTGTTGTTGTTGTTCTTCTTCTTTTTCAAAATCACTTCTCTGTCTCTGTGTGACAGACAACTGCCTTGTTGTGAGTTATGCAGGAACTCAACTCAAAGCATATGAGTCTAAGAGCATGGGCTGCTACTGCTTGAGCTAACAGATCAAAGGCCCCGGCCTTGACTTAATAATACTTAACTGGACTTTTCCACCCCGCAAAAGAAGATCAGTTCAAGGGAAGGTTGCAGGTTTGGAGGGGTTATTATTTTTAAAATCAGGTGAAAAGTTCGCACTAGGGAAGACTAAAATCAGGCCATACTCACCTGGTCTCACATGTCATCATAAACTTTAAACTCAAACCGTATTTGCCAAAAGGTTTTCTAAGTGTTGCAAGTCTTTTGGACCAACCTAGGTCCAATTTTGAGTGATTGTATCGCTCAGTTTATAGATTTGGGTCAAATTCACTGTATTGTGTGTGATTTTATTTTACTTATTTATAGGTTTCACCATAGTGTCTGAGCACCTCACAGACATGGAAGAGTTTATTTTCAAAATACCCCTGTGAGGTAGGGAAATATTGTCATCTGCATTGTATAGCTGGGGAACAGAGGCACAGGGAGATTGAAAGAAAACAGAAAATCCATCCTGCAGGAAATTTGGATATTTTTAACACTTATTTTCATCCTGAATTAAAATAAAAAAATCAAAATGTCAAGTTTTCATGGAATGAAAATTTCAAAGAAATGCAGACTGAAATGATCAAGAGGAAACATTTTGATATTTCCTGGATAAAAACTTTCTGTTTTAGTTGTCAACCAGAAACTAAACATTTCATTTCTAATCAACATTAATGTCTCCATCCGCCTGAGCTAGCATGGTGCCTTGTGAGATATGTAGTTCTGGGCCCTTCATGGCCCCATTAACTCTTATGGACCCTGCTCCATGGCTGAACTACATGTACCATAATACACTGTGTTCTCTCCCTGGGGCTGAGCTACCATGGTGCCTTCTGGGAATTGTAGTTTCCTATTGGAAAATGCTTTGTTTAAAAGGTCAAGTCCTGCAAACTAGCTCTGCATGAACAGACCACTGTGACTACATAGAACCCTACCAAAGTCAATGGACTCTGCGTGGGTTCACAGGTCTGTCTATGCAGAGTCAAAGTGTCTTGCCCAAGATCATACAGAAAGGCTGTAGCATTGCAGAGAACAGAATAAAGACCTTGTTAATCTGAAAATACCAAGCGGGGAGAGGTTGCAAGTGCTTTGGAGGAAAGGATTAAAATTTAAAACGATCTGGACAAACTGGTGAAATTGTCTGAAATAAACAGGATGAAATTCAATAAGGACAAACGCAAAGTACTCCATTTAGGAAGGAGCAATCAGTTGCACACATACAAAATGGGAAATGACTGCCTAGGAAGGAGTACAGCACAAAGGGATCTGAGGGTCATAGTGGATAAATATGAGTCAAGAGTGTTGCAAAAAAAAGCAAACATCATTCTGGGATGTATTAGTAGGAGTGCTGTGAGCAGGACACAAGAAATAATTCTTCTGCTCTACTCTGCACTGATTAGGCCTCAACTGGAGTATTTTGTCCAGTTCTCGGTGCCACATATCAGGAAAGATGTGGAAAAATTGAAGAAAGTTCAGAGAAAGGCAACAAAAATTATGAAAGGTCTAGAAAACATGACCTAAGAGGGAAAATTGAAAAATCTGTTTGTTTAGTCTGGAAAAGAGAAAACCGAGGGAGGGACATGATAACAATTTTCAAGTACATAAAAGATTTTTACAAGGGGGGAGAAAAATTGTTCACATTAACCTCTAAGGATAGGACAACAGGCAATGGACTTAAACTGTAGCAAGGGCAGTTTAGGTTGGACATTAGGAAAAGCTTTCTAACTCTCAGGGTAGTTAAGCACTATAATAAATTGCCTAGGGAGGTTGTGGAATCTCTGCCCTGGGTTACACTTACCAGGTGATTCGGCAGCAGTTGACGGGAGTGTGCAGAGTAGCTTGCGTAACTCCCGTTGACTGCCGTGCTTCCCTTCTGCGTGGCGTCTTCACTGCACTACGCCAACGGGAACCACGTTCCCGTCGATGCAGCACTACGCCACTTGAGGGGGCGGTTTACCAGCATCGACTTCTGGATCAATTGAGCATGTCTTCACTGAGTGCTGAATTGAGCCACATAGGTTGATCTGAAGGCGGCGACTTTGCCACCATCAGTGTAGACATGTCATTGGAGATTTTTAAGAGCAGGTTGGACAGACACCTGTCAGGGATGGTCTAGATCAGTGGTTCTTAACCTTTCCAAACTACTGTACCCCTGAAGCCTGAGTCCCACCCCCACGGGGCTGAGGCATGTAACTTAGTTTCATGGCGCCCCTGTGGCTCCAGGCAATTGCCTTTCTTGCTACCCCCAATACCAGCTCTGCACTTGCGACCCCTCTAAAACTGTCACAACCCCCAGGTTGAGAAACACTGGTCTAGATAATGCTTGGTTCTTCCATGAGTGCAGAGGACTGGACTAGAAGACCTCCCGAGGTACCTTCAAATACTACAATTCTATGAATACATTGCCTTAACTGTAGCACCAGCCTTCCCTTCCTCACAAACCTGGAGGAGACCCAATAGCTTCTGCTGAGTTTCACAGTCAAGGTTTGGGATTTGTTCATAGCTGAAACATAAAGTGAATCTCATGGATGCAAATGTCATGGGTCAAAACCAAAGAAATGTTTGCAGGAACCATACAATGCAAAACAGATGAGCTTTGTGCAGATCGTTACTGCTGTTGTTTGTTTTAACATGACAAACCACTCCCTGCATCACACCCAGTTGAGCTGGATGCTGACTATGATTTACAAAGCTGCCTAAGGAACTTTGGCACCCATTTCCCATCTGGGTGCCCAAATCCTCCAGGTTGCTCTGAAGCTCTCAGCTTCCATATTAAAATTTTAATTAGGCCCTCTAACTCTGCAGGACCGTATTCTGCCACAGGGGCCCAATTAGTGCATCCAGTGGCAATATCCCCTTCCTGCACCAGAAGGTAATTCATGACTCCCATGAATTACAGGATGCTTCTTCCATACTCCAGGCCACAAACACTCAGCTTTGCTTGCTGATCAAAACCGTTCACAAGGCACCCTCCCGTTCCAGGAGAGAGAACCTCGAAGCATGTTATCATCTCCCATGCCTCTCCAGCTCACGTGGCACATACCTGTGGCTTCTTGGCAATGAGCTTGGTTGCACCACACAGAGTAAGAAAAGCCCTCGAGCGGTTTTGGAACCTGACAACATTCCTCCATGATTGCTGTTGCAGCCTAGTTCACTAACATGAAACTACTGCTCAGGCGGGAGCTTGAGTCTGAGGACCATTGCACGCCATGAGTTTCCCTGATGCATCATAATTAAACACCTGTGCTAAATAACTTTTTGCTGATCCTCTGTGAAAATTTGCAGAGTGCTCAATAGTCCTTAACATTTTCCATCTCTTACGTGGGTGGGTGGTCTCATGATTGAACTCAGACCTGCAGTTAAAAAGCACCACAGACAGAGATACAGATTCAAAACCTAAAGACTTTTTTTTTAAACTATGCTGCTTAAAAAATTCTCCTGGGTTTTATTTAGTCAGCATAGATTTTTGTTCCTGGCTTGCATTTATATATAGCATATTTATGATCGAGGTCAAAGTGGACTTTCATTATAGTGGTGAAATAAGAACCCAAAACATTTCAAACCATGTCAATTCATGTTAGCAAGGGGACGAGACAAAAGCTCATCTGTGGGAGCAATGAATACTCATGGAATCTCTTACACTCGGAGATCCTAACTCTACAGTGTATTGAGAACCAGAGGGTGCTACTTCGGGAGCTGCTGAGCACCCACAACTCCCATGGGCATCAACGGATCTTACAGAACCTCAGCACCAAACCTCCTGTTCGGATCTTTCTAGTGAAAAAGGGATCTGAGAGTCATAGTGGATCACAAGCTAAATAGGAGTCAAGAGTGTCACACTGTTGCAAAAAAAGCAAACATCATTCTGGGATGTATTAGCAGGAGTGTTGTAAGCAAGACATGAGAAGTAATTTTTCTGCTCTACTCTGAGCTGATTAGGCCTCAGCTGGAGTATTGTGTTCAGTTCTGGGTGCCACATTTCAGGAACATGGGTCCTAATTTGCTACAGCCTTGCACCTGGTGTGGGCATTTACGCATGTGCAAAGGAGCGTGAACTGGCGGATTAGGTATTGATTTCCAATCAGCTTTGCACAGATGACTGATCAAGGTGCAAGGCTATGGAGAATCCGGTCCCAGCCTACGTTCCAGTTAGCACATTTGACCTTTTTTTTTAACCTTTTAAAAAAGAAAATGAATGGTTAGATTCACAAAACCCAGGAGGAAGATCCCTCTTTTAGCCCAATGGTTAAAATACTCACCCAGGAGGTCCACATCTGAATCCCTGTGCCGCAGCAGGGTCTTAAACTCAGGTCTTCTTCTGCTAAGGTGAATGCCCTAAACATCAGACTATTTTCTAGGGCTGGCCCTCTCTTAATCCCTCCTGGTGAAGCTGGTCCACTTTGTATAAGTCATTGGGTCAGAAAAAGTGACTGGGAATGCTCTCAGCCCAATAGTTAGGAAACCCCATTGGAGTGGGGGACAGTATGTTTCAAGCCCCTGCTCCAACAAAGAGCTATTTACATAAAATGGAAAAGCTTCATCGGGATAGATTGAGAGGGTTATAACTGAGAATATCCTCTAGCATGGTGGCGAGGGTACTTGTCTGGTCGTGGAGTTCCTTGCTTCAAATCCCTGTTCCGGAATAGCAATTAGACATGCCTGTCCTACATGAGTGTGCTAGCCAGTGAGTCATAAAGGTTATAAGAGGGACATTGCCTCCAGTTTTGAGAATGGTGCCTAAAGACCCCTGTGAGTCTAGCCCCAAAATCAAATTGTTTCATTCTGATAATGAATCATTTTGACATTTCCAATATTTGTAATGTTTTGTGTTCTACTGAAACCATTTCCCAAAGCCAAATTTGTGAAACGTTTCTTTTGAACCAAATATGCATTTTTCAGCAAAAAAAAAAAAAAAAAAAGTTTTGGTGAAAAACTGTCACCCAGGTCAACTCAGCATCTTACAGGATTTGGCCTAATTGGAGTTTTGCCTGAGTCAGGGCTGTAGGATTGGGTCCTGAGGACTGCAGGAATGTGCCCTGAGATAACAATTAATCCCATTTACCAAACGTACTTCACCCAGTTTCTTGGGGCATTAAGAATGATTGTGGCTAGCTGGCACACTTTCCAGAAATACAACTGTGCAAGCTACTACTCTGGTTAAACAAATCTATTTTTAGATGCACACACAGCACTGTGAGATACCACTGTCTACCAGGCAGTTTTATTCCAGTTAAATGCACTTTGATGCACTCATTCCAAAATGTTTTGTAGTAGAGGATTGAATTGTCAGGCATTTACCTGATCCCTTTATCTAAAGAAGAGGGTAACTGGTTCAGATAAAATAAGAACAATCCTGCAGCTCTGCCTATTCTTTGAACTATATTCAAAACTTTTCTGGAGGGATAGCTAGTGTTACCTAAGGAGGTGGTGGAATTTCCATCCTTAGAGGTTTTTAAGGCCCGGCTTTGCAAAGCCCTGACTGGGATGATTTAGTTGGGGTTGGTCCTGCTTTGAGCAGGGGTTTGGACTAGATGACCTCCTGAAGTCCTTTCCAACCCTAATCTTCTATGATTCTATGATAGGGAATGCTGACGTTCTGTGAAAAGGTTGTGGGGGGTTGCGAGGTATATACGGAGAGTCAAAAGTTGTGACAATTATTTAAGATTTAAGATTAACACCAAACCAGAATCTTGACACTGCTGAACTTTGAAATCTGAATCTGGATCCAGGCTTGAAGTTTGCAGCTGTCCTTTACGTTGATAATACAGTGCCGTTTCAGGCCAAACTATGGGGTATTCAAAATCTGGCTCAGTCTCATCTGAACTACTAAATGGCAGAAACTTAAAGCTTTGTAGTTTGGGTTTGTTTGAATAAGTGCCTCAAAGTCCAACCCAAACATCTTTAAGTTAGTGTAGGTGATGTTCTGCAGCGTCAGCTAATTTCCAATGGAATCCAAAGGTTCAATAGATGATGGTGACAATTATTTATTTCTATTCCTGCTGCGACTGCAACATCTGAAGATTCTAATCAGAAAGCCATCCAGTCCCCATTGAAATCAATGAAAGGCTTTCTATTGACTTCAATGTGTATAGAATGGTTCCCCATAGTGCAACGCACTATACAAACACAGTCTCTGTCCCAAAGGCCTTACAATCTAGTCAACTGAGATGAGATCCTCAGATTCAATATCTGAAACACTCTTCAGTCAGAAAACTTGCTGTGCATTCATTATTGTGCTTCTTTATCTGAGGAACCAACACCTCCACTAGTCATTTCTGTATCACCTTTGGAGGTAGCTCCTGGATTACAAATGCTTTTCTTTCTGGTGCCATGCATCCATTAGAGCAACTTAAAAAGTCTGTATCTTTTTCACCTAGAGATGGATTAAAACAATTCATGTCAAACCTTACCTGTCACTAGCGCTACTTATGAAGAAACTGTGCTTCATTTAGCACCAGGAAGGAATGCAATTTGATCTTCAGATATGTTCATTCATATGTTGAAGAAGAATAACACTATTGTGTAATAGTTTAGACAATAGCTTCTGACTAAATCTGTAGTTTTTGGCTATTTAAAAAAAGAAAAGTATGTTCCCTGTTATTATCGAACCCTACTGTTAAATATCTCTTTGGTTAATGTTTAATAGCCTCCTTGCTAGCTTGTGCTAATCTTGACAATAATTAACCTGAAGTCACTGCAGTTGTTCCTAATATAGGAGCATGTTTACTTTGATATTTTTAATTTGCTTGTTAAATAGAGAGTAAATAGTTAAATACATAGATAGTTTAAGTAGTAGGAGGAAACTCTATGATAACGTTCACCCTTTCTGTGCCATTATCTGCAGCTTCCCCGAATTTATGCTCAGCACAAGTGGTAGACGAAGTGGCTTTAAAACACTTTTCTGCCTCCCCCAATCCTGGGACTGGCCACAGACAAAACTGGCACCAACAATAAGTTAGAGCAGCCCCAGAGCTGCTCTAGCGTACAGCAGCTGTGATAACCCCAAGGAAATGTGCTACTGTCTGGTCTAGGCCAACTAGGGTTTATAGCCTTCTGGCTCCATCTCCCTTCCCCTGCCCTGCTTATCCCTATGCCACATCTGCCAGACGGAAGGATGGAGTACCAGAAAATAATGTTGGTTTTACACCAACTGAGGACTCCCTCACAATGAGAAATGTTAATTTTTAAGACCAGTGTGAGGTGTCTTTGCAGCATGAAAGTTGCCACTCCTAGTTGGACTTGTATGGGGTCCATGAATGGGCAGTATTCACTACCCGGGGTAGTCATATGTTCAGGGTCTAATATTTCAGGAGCATTAGTGGGAATTATTACTACTGGAAATTATTATTATTACAATAGTGCTTATAAACCACGACTGAAACTAGGGCCCTCTTTTGGTAGGCTCTGTAGAGGAGTTTACACATGGCACAAGGCACAAAGAAGTGATGTGGCCAGCATCACAAATGAAATTAGAACATAGGTCTCCAGCATCCCACTCGACTGTTCTGCCCACCAGGACACACCACTTTTCTAACAAGTGCTTTGAGGACCACAGCTTCAGAGCCCCTCGGCAAACCCTCTTCATTTTAGAACACATATCAAGAACTTAAGAATGGCCAAAACTGGTCATACCAATGGTTCATCTAGCCCAGTATCCTGTCTTCCAGAGTGGCTGATGCCAGCTGCAGCAATTATCAAATGATCCATCCCCTGTCATCCAGTCCCAGCTTTTGGCAGTCAGAGGCTTAGGGAAACATAGAACATGGGATTGCATCCCTGATCATCTTGGTTAATAGCCATTGATGGATCCATCCTCCATAACTTATCTAGTCTTTTTTAACCCAGTTATAATTTTGGCCTTCACAACATTCCCTGGCAACAAATTCCACAGGTTGAGTGTGTGTTGTGGTGAAGAATTATTTCCTTATGTCTGTTTTAAATCTGCTTCCTATTAATTTCATTCTTGCATTATGTGAAGGGGTAAATAAGGCTTCCTTATTCACTTTCTCTACATCATTCATGGTTTTAGGGACCCTCTATCACATCCCCCTTAGTTGTCTGTTTTCTAAACTGTACAGTCCCAGTCTTTTTAATCTCTCCTCACATGGCAGCTGTTCACATTCTTTTTTTTTTTTTTTTTGGTTGTTGTTGCCATTCTCTGTAGTTTTTCCAGTTCTAATATATCTTTTTTGAGATGGGGTGACCAGAACAGCATGTAATATTCAAGGTGTGGGCGTACCATGGATTTATGTAATGGCATTATCATATTTTCTGTTTTATTATCTCACCCTTTCCTAATGGTTCCTAATGTTCTGCTGGCTCTTTTGTCTGCCACTGCACAGTGTGTGGATGTTTTCAGAGAACTATCCAAAATGACTCCCAGGTCTCTTTCTTGAGTGGTAACAGCTAATTTAGACCCCATCTTTTATATGCATAGTTGAGATTATGTTTTCCAGTGTGCATTACTTTGCACTGATCAGCATTGAATTTCATCTGCCATTTTGTTGCCCAGTCGCCCAGTTTAGTGAGATCCCTTTGTAACTCTTTGCAGTCAACTTTGGACTATTTTGAGTAATTTTGCATGGTCTGCAATCTTTGCTACCTCACTGTTTACTCTTTTATTTCCCTCTCCTATACAATGCCTGTCACCTAAAACAATTTCTTTTTAAACATGGAGGCAACACTGTTTAGATGTCAGTAGTATTTCAGATCTGCAGCACATTACAGTGAGACTTCGAGCAGGTTTACTTAATGAAGATGTGAATTAAAAGCTGGAAAATAAGATATTGTTCTGTATGTAAAATGAGGAAAATCATGCATAATACTTCCCCTCATTTGTACGTATTACATTTGCTATTGTCAAGAACAGGATTAACTCTCCCTGTCGGATTGTGCATTCCAAAATGCTTAATCTATTCTCCCCTTGACATGACAGAGTGACTCCCAGTCAGATGCACTCATACTGAAAGGAGAAAATACTCTCATTTCTTGGCTTTTATGAGTTACCTCCCATTTTCCACTAGCACCCCAAAATCACAGAGCTTCTCTTTTGGGAGGAGGGACATAACCTATATAAAGTGCAGTGTAAGGAAAGCCAAGTAAATAAAAAAAATAAAGACTTAAATTAGAGAATGCAAAAATGCAACAGATAGGGGCAGATTATTACCCATTAATTTCACAGTGGCCTGATTCTTCTTTTGATAATACCCTGAGAATTCCCATTGACAGGATGGAGTTCTCATCTGGTGGAAAGCTGGTATAGGCAGATCCTGAGCTTCATCCTTACCCTCAGTCTAAGGAGTGGATCAGTGGCAGGAGTAGAACAAGTCAGAACTCTGGCAATTCTTAGCTAGTAGATAGTCCCTTAGAGATCATTGCCAGCTGGCATATATTGATCAGCCCCTTGCTTCTCTAATCTATGGTGGGGATGGAGTTATGTAGGACAGGGAAACATAGAGCCAAATTACCTCCCTAGTGACCTACCCATCATGGATCTCACCGTTGCAGGGAATCTGGTCTGATGTGTACAACCAATGCTACTGAGAGAAGACTCCGACCCAGTGAGTCAGATTATGATCTAGGTCACACTGGTGTTAATCCAGAGAAAATCCATGAAATGAGATCCCAATGTGGACAAAGTGTCTGGAAAAAAACCCACTGGCCGTGCAAAGATTTGCAATGATACACTTCATTTATTTGAGATTAGAAAACAAACCCCTAAAGTCTTTCAGAGTCTTTTCTCCCAATAGTCCAAAATTCCCATTAAAGTCCATGAGAGTGTAGCTGGATGACTTGACCCTTTACATTGCAGTGTACAGTTTGTGATATTTCATGACACAAAGTGGACGCTTCTGAAATGCATAGCATCTTTTACTGAATAATATCTCTTTTCCTACTCAAGTCCTTTTACCAAATATACACAGTGCCTGTGTATTAATGCTGGGTATATCAGCACCATCAAACTATCACATCTTGGGTCGAATGAGCTGTTTTGCTAAGTGTAATTGTTGTTCTATTTAAATTGGGGCATGTTCAGACAAAGACCCTGAAGGCCTTAGAGGTGAGTGCTTCAACTAGACAAATGGACAAACAGTTCCTATCCATCACTTCTCCCATTCAGGTTGTACTAAGCCATTTAAAAAAAAGAGTTAATTTTGAATCTGAACATTTCTGTGATATATTAACACTTCCACTCTGGAATGCAATACCCCAGTATTAGCAGAATCACTATGTGAAATGCAATATTCACACTTTTGATTTATCGGACGATAATTCAAATTATCTCACTTTAACAGATTCCACATCTGTTAAACCTACAGAAAAATGTGGATCAGATACTGGTTATCTTGTTACAAAAGAATTTGATTTCATTTACGATAGTAGTATATCACAGTATATACTAATCTCGGAATCACATTGGAATTTACATTATGTCATGTCCAGAATAACCCAAAGCATATGATAAGAGACATATCTTACCAGAAACTTTGGAGTGGGCAAAATATATATAATTTCTCCCGATCTGATAACATGTATTGATATTCAATGCAAGTAGCAAGTATCCAATCGTGAAGGCAAACAGAATAATGCCAGTGGTAGTGCAGGTTTTTACAGCTGTGTTTTTTTTTACTGTGCACATTAATTTGCATATCTATATATCGATGCCAAGTTAGCAGGAGAGTGGCCACAGAAACCGTGAGTGGACAAAATACACCTTAAGAAGCTCCAAACCAACAACCAGGAAGCCTTTTAGCTGCAAGTCAGCAGACTTTTATGTCAAGCCTGGCTGACTAATTATTGCTTATAATTTGCATTAGGATTAATTAACTAATTAGAGAGGAATGTCTGAAGGCAAAGTTATGGCTCTGCTTGTCAAGCTGAGGACTTTAATTATTCTGATATTTTTAATTATAATCAGCTGCTGAATGAGAATTACATTGTCAGCTACTCTAGCTGATGCTACAGTGGGTAGCGGGGCTGGAGGATTGTGGGTATTGTGCTACCACTTCACCTAGAACCAATGGAAAGGTATTGCCAGCAACTCGAACATAATAGGAAAGCCTTCTGGCTGCAATAATCATTAAAAGCATGTACACAGCACTATGCAAACTGTGACAGTTCAGGGTTACGCATTATTTTCAGAGTGAAGCAGGAACTTCTCTGGGGCGTTAAGGAGCCAGTATTCTGCTTTTGTTTTAATTTTGAATCTGCTGTCAGGTCCATCGAGCCACATCGCTCTGTGAAGCATGGTGCAGCACAGAATGTATAGCCCAAAGGGATGGGGCGTGGAGCAGGACAAAAGTGGCTTTATGTGTAAGTTAGAGCAGCTCCTGGGGTGCTCTAATTTACACCAGCCTATTCAGAGCTTCACAGTCTCGCACCCCACAATCTCTATAGAGGCATGCATCATGGGGGGCTCCCACTCTCAGAGCTGACATGCCCCTTCTGCTCTGTGGCTTTCAAGGAGGCAGCCCTCCGCTACGCTGAAGCAATTCTCCCCAGTACTTTATGGTACAATTCCAGCCCCTTTCTGGCACCAGAGAGGCATATGGGGGCTGTGTGGAGAATCTGTCTTTTTATTGTCTGCAAAATCTGCTAGCACAGATGCAAGATACAATCACAGCAGAAGGGTTTACAAGCTATCCATCAAGATATGGCAGCATATCTGAGATCAGCCTTTTATGTATGATACTGTGGTTTAAGGGCATGATTCTGCAAACTCGATTTGAGTAACTTGATGGAGTGAGACACCAGGACCTTTCCTTGAGTAGTTACTCTGGTGCATAAGTGTTTGCAGGGTTGGGCTTTAACAATGGGAAGATGAACAAAGAGCAAAATAGCTTCCGACCAAGTCATCCAGAGATGGCATAAGAACAAACAAACAACACCAAGCTTATCTATTCCTATCAGACGGTTATACTCAAAACCCCCTTCTTTAGGTTGCAAGAGAATTAAAGACAAAATTACAAACCCATGGCTAAACCATGGCTTTTGTTTTTTAATCTTTGTAGAGGGTATGTCTACGCTAAATCCATATAGGCTATTGCTAGAGCAGTGTTAAGTGTGTGTAAATGATGGAGTAAAGAAATCTTAGCGTAAATGATAATCAGCCCCTAAAGTGCTTTCCTGGGTCAGGGTTTAAGCATCAGTTTAAGAGCATCTTACTCAGAAAATAATTTAATGACTATCTTTAAGCATGTGCTTATGTCTTGCTGATTTAAAAAGGACTCAGTTGCATGCTTAAGTGCTCTCATGAATAGGGATGCTTTCCTGAACAAGGGCCTTCCTGTTGAGACTAATAGTGCTACTTTCTGACTGACCACCATGTGTTTGCAGGAGCCAGGCACTCTGATGGTCAACCTTTAAGCCTTTTTGTTTCTTAAATATTTTTATAAATCATAATAATCAACAAAATGGAAACATGGTAATTTATATAATAGGGGAAATACATAATGGGATTGAAAATACACATTAGATAGAAGTGTGAAAATCTATTTAAACCCTGTCCGTGCAAACATTTACATTTACATACATTTACTTGTGTGAGCACTCTCATTGGATTTAATAATGTAGAGTTACACTTGTATGGAAGTGTTTGCAGGAATGGGGGGCACTGGAGTGTAAGCTCCTTAGGGAAGGGGCCATATTTTTGTTTTGTGTTTGGGGCAGGGACTTATTTTTTTTCTCTGTATGTAGAGCGCATGTTTTATATTTGACAATACAATAAATAAATATAAACACTAAAAAGCATCTATTTGTATGTATTTGCTACTACTACTATTAAAATAGTAGCTAAGTAGGTATGGAAAAGGAGGAGGGTTAGAAAAATTGTTGTACTATTTGAAGATTTTTTTTTCTCTGTAATGTAAATATTTCCCTATCGTGTTTTCAAATTGCAAACCACATACTCCATCATTCTAGTCTACATTCTACCCTCATAACTGCATCTGACCCTCACACTGAAATCAGTGAGGAGGCCAGAAGAAAATGTGAGCAGGTATAAGTTAAAGTAGGTGCCCAAAGAGGTTCTGCATTTTTACACTCTCCTGTTAGTTGCCTTTTCCTCTGTAGTTCTCGGCCTGTATGGCATAACATCAGACTCATTTGGCCCAATTCTGCTCTGTTACAGCAGTTAAAACCTAGGGTAATGTCATTGACATCTGTGGAGTTTTTCCAGATTGACACTGTTGAGGTTAAGAAGGGATTTTGGCCATAGACGCTTTTCTGACTACACCAAACGTCCAGCTATAGATATGGAAGGAGTGGACAAGATGAAAACACACAGAGCTAGATTGTCGGTTGTCCCTACGGGGGGCATGCACGGCAGTAAGGGGGTGGAAGACCCCCACCCATCCATCTATCCTTGCCCTCTGCGTGGAGGTCTACACTGCAACTGGGAGTGAGCCGCTCCGCTCAAGCTGTTGTGCTAAAAATAGCAGCGTGATCATGGCAGCATGAATGGCAGCTTGGCCTAGCCACCCATGCTCAGACCCCGGGAGTTAGGCAGCCCTGCATTCAGGTGGCTAGCCCGAGCCACTGCCCCTACTGCAGTGTCCACACTGCCATTTGTAGCACACTAGCTCAAGCGCAGTTAGGCCAAGTCTATCTAGCCAGGCTTGGGGGGCTTGCTCTCAGCTGCAGTTTTGATGTACCCTGCCTGGTACACATGGACTAGCTGATCCTGAGTCTGGGGGGACGGGGAGAGCATGGTCTACGTAGCCAATATCCCCCTGCAGGGAAGGGGGGGCACGGAGAGGTGGAGAGTAGGTGCATTTGGATCTCCTTTCCCGCACGTGCTAGCCAGCATTGCTGGCTGAGTACTAGAGGGACTGTATGCCGTATCTGGTCATAATTCCTTCCCTGGACCGCTCCTGGTGAGGAACAGCTATCCCCACCCTCACGCACGGCTGAGAGTAAACTGCCAAACTAGCCTAGATTAACCATGAGACTGGCGAAACATACTGAAAAACACATTTGCTTTGCATTCCTTTATTAAACACCCCCATGCCCGAGTATCACTATTTTAAACTGAAGGATCAGCTTCTGATCTCATGGAGATGGGAGCGAATCCAAAGTGACTCCATGTAAGTCACCAGTGGACAACAGATGTGAGATCAGCATCATGTCTATAACCACTGAATACATCATTGCTTTTTTTTTTTTTCTAAGACACATGCCCAATCTTGCCCTCCAACGTGAGCCCACTGTGAAGGCAACGGGCAAGGCCAACCTGAGACCCTAAAACTGGTAACATTTTTGCCTTCAATAATCCAAAGCAAATCACTGCACTGGAAATGGATTTACCCAGAACGTACTTTCAACTAACAGAATAATTTTTACTCCAGACATATTCACTTGTTTAAAAAGTTAATGTTTTAAGCTTTCTGCCTCCTAGCCGAACATCTCTAATCTAATTAGAGCTTTCCACCCTAACATGGCCACAAGCAGGCCTGGAATACATGCACTATTCCAAAGATGCACTTTGCCTCAGGTCTTTTCTACTCCCCTCTCCACCAGAAAGTTCTGAATATACCTTGCAAAATATTTCTTCTTAGTTTTAGCAAGTTCGCCACGCTCCTACTCCCAGCTCCCACTGGTGACCTCAAAGTGTTCGGCCGCGTTCTCCTTGCATTTACAACGACAGGCTTTTGTCAGGGTGAGTGAAAAGAGTAGGAGCTGTCGGCACTAAAACTGCCTAAAATGATTGTTATGGCCCTGTGCTGCTAAAGCACACGTTGAGGAGGGAAGTCTAAGGGGAAACTTTACATTTTACTCTTGCAGGAATAACAGCTAAGAGGAAGGGTGGTCTTGTGGTTAAGTCATTGACCTGGGACTCAAAAGGCGTGAGTTAAATGCTTGACACTACCTCAGACTTTCTGTGTGTAATCTTGAGTGCTTCGTTTTAGCTGTCCATACATCAATTTGCCATTCACAAGTAGGCGGAAAATTCTCCTTCTCTCTTACCAGTTAAGACAATAAGCTTTTTGCAGCAGGCTATGTCTCTTCCTATCTATATCCAACACTTAGCACAGTGAGGCCTAATCTCGGTCGGGACTGCTAGGTGATATTGTGATACAAATAAATAATAATAAAATAAAATTAAAATGTAAGAGACATCACCACTTATTCCTAATCAGTCACTCAAAAGAATTTTTAACATCATTTTAAATCTCTGGAGTTCCAATTCTCATTAGCAATGGAGACAGTTTGGTCTGCAGTACACAGGTTCCATCCTTAAATAACAGTGGCAGAATCACAGGCCCTATGAGATCTCACATTAAAACACCCAGTATTACTCTCATATGCACACCACTTTTGTAAAACAAAGTTTTGAGCTTAACAGTAGCTGTACATTTCCAAATGGTGGCCACAAAGGTCTGAGCAGTAGGATTGAGTGAAAGCCACTGGTTTGAATGAGTCAAAATCAAAAGGTTTAGTTAACCTGACTTGTGATTTTAAATTTCTTGGAATTTCAGATTCACACAAACTTTGAAAACTTCAAACAACCTATTGTGAGATCACTGTAAAATGTCCGGCTTTTTTCCTACGTGTCTAGCTTTTTTGTATCCAAAGCTAAGTATACAGAGTACACATTCATGACACAGAAGAAAAGATCTGCAAGGGTCCCTGTGAATAGAGTTTTGTACCTTGTAAGGATCAAATTCTAATCTCAGTTACACCAGTGTAAATCTAGAGTAACTTCAGTGAAGTCAAACATGTACAAGAATGTAACTGAGATCAGAACCTTACCCTTAGTTAGTAATAACTGTGAGATTTTGTATTTTAGAAATGTCTTATACCCAATCCAGACTGGGTTTTCTAGCCATTTATTTACTGAATATAACATGATGACAAAGGAAAGTGTAAGTCCATTTCTTACTGAGGAAGTAGAGCAAATAACAGATGACACAGAGAAGGCTGAAGTGTTTAATGTTTTTTTTCAGCCTTCACTAAAAAAAGTTAATTATGATCTGATGCTTAACAGTATTAATATTAACAACAAGGGGGAAGGATCTCAGGACAGAATAGGGAAAGAATAGGTTACAGAGTATTTAAATAGCACAGATACATTTAAGTCATCAGGTCCTGACGAAATTTACCCTAGAGTATGTTAGGAATTAGTCAAAGCAATCTCTGAACCATTAACAATTATGTTTGAGAACTCATGGAGAATGGGCGAATTCCCAGAAGGAGAAGTGAAGGGCAAGTATAGTACCTATCTTCAAAAAAGGGAAAATGGAGGTCCTGGGGAATTATAGACCAGTCAGCCTAATTTTGATACCTGGAAAGATACTGGAACAAATTAATAAACAATCACTTTGTAAGTTCCTACAAGATAATAGGGCGGTAAGTAATAGCCAACCTCGATTTATCAAGAACAAATCATGCCGAATCAACCTAATTTCCTTCTTTGACATGGTTACTGGCATAATAGAAAGGGGAAAGAAGTAGATGTGATTTATGTTGATTTTAGTAAAGCTTTTGACACAGTTCCACATGACATTCTCATAAGCAAACTAGGGAAATGTGGTCTTGATGAACTTACAATAAGGTGGGTGTGCACAACTGGTTGAAATACCATACTCAGAGAGTAGTACTATGAAAGTGGGAGGATGTGTGAAACAGAGTCCTGCAGGGATCTGTCCTGAGTCTGGTACTATTCAATATTTTCATTAGCGACTTGGATAATGGAGTGGAGAGTATGCTTATAAAATTTGTGGCTGATTGGAGAATTAGTTTGAAATCAATAAGATGAAATTCAATAGAGACAAGTACAAAGTACTTCCCCTAGGAAGGAAAACTCAAATGCGCAAATACGAAAGGGGAATAACTATCTAGGCAGCAGCATTGCAGAAAAAGATCTGGGGATTATGTGGATCACAAAATGAAGATGAATCAGCAGGGTGATGTTGTTTGAAAAAAGGCAAATGTCATTCTGGGATGCATTAACAGGAGTGTCATATGTAAGACATGAGAGAGAACTGTTCCCTTCTACTCAGCACTATGGAGACCTGAGTTGGAGTACTGTGTCTAGTTTTGAGCACCACCCTTTAAGAAAGATGTGGGAGACTCCAGAGGAAAGCATTAAACATAATAAGTGATTTGGAAAATATGACCTATTAGGATAGATTGAAAGAATTGGGCAGGTTTAAACTAGAGAAGAGAAGGCTGATAGGGAACGTGATAATAGTCTTTAAACGTGTAAAAGATTGTTGAAAGAGACAAGGTAGGTGAGGTAATACCTTGAATTGTTCCAAAGAGGATGCTTATCATTTGTTCTCCACGTTCACTGAAGGTAGCACAAGAAGTAATCAGCTTAGTTTGCAGCAAGATTTAAATTAGATATTAGGAAAAACTTTCGAACTATAAGGTTAGTGAAGCACTGGAACAGATTACTAAGGGAGGTTGTGGAATCCCCATCATTGAAGGGTTTGATCAAATAATTAGCTGAATCAGAAGAATCTAAACAGTTTTAATCAACGTATCAAAGACAAAGGGATAAATCTATCAATCAATCTACATATAGAAACAGACCAATATAATACTAACTGGAACTATGAGAAAATGGTGACTAGTAATTTATATTAATTTGATTAAGCCTGAATCAAAACCACGGTTCTGAACATAACTGGGATTTGGTGGAGGCTTTAAATACAGATCCAAATTTTGCAGCTCGGGCCTGAAAAAGGGAACCATTTATTTTCAGTTTGAATGATTTTTTTATTTTAGAGAGACAAGGTGGGTGAGGTAATATCTTTTATTGGACCAATTTCTGTTGGTGAAAAAGAGAAGCTTGTAAGTTCCACAGACAGGTTTGGGAAAGGTAATCAGAGTGTCACAGCTAAATCAAAGGTGGAACAGATTGATAAGCATAAGGAGTTAACAACACATGTTGCAAGAAACCATTCAAAATTAAGTAACAATTATCACCTTTGCAGACAGAGACATGAAGCCAGTTTCTCTATTGAGTCCATGATTTTTGGTTTCTAGAAGAGTTATGACTTTTGAGCTCCCAACTTTGTCTTTTGAGGCTGTTGTGCAGGTTTCCTTTGAGGACAAAGATTGAGAGGTCAAAAATGAAGTGATGTTTTGTGAAAAATGTTCATCCATGTGTGATGGTTGTTTTTGCCTTTTATATTTTTTTTCTCCATGAGTTCATTCAAGAGCATAGAGATTGTCTAGTTTCACTCACACAGTTGTTTTTGGGACATTTAGTGCACTGGATGAGGTACATCACATGCTGTGATAGGCATATTTAGGACCCAGGGATCTTGAAAAATGTGTTGTGAGGGGTATTGATCATCATGATAGTGGAGATATGGCTTCAGGTTTTGCATGGGTTTTTCTGGCAGGATCTGGTGCTGCTTTGAGTTGGTGTGTCCTGGTCTATAGGGAGCTTGCTTCTGATGATGAGCTTGGTGAAACTGGGAGGTTGATTGAAGCCCAGAAGAGAAGTATGGGAAAGATTTTTTTCAGGATGTGATACCCTACAGGTATGAGTTGTAATTGTTTGATGATACCTCATGTGGGTTCCATTGTGGGTTCATCAGTGACAACTCGGGGTGTGCAGTCAGGGTTTGTTTGTTTTCCTGTATTGAAGCAGATTATCTTTTGGAATTAGGATGGTCTTTTTCATGATGTGATCTACTTCTCTGGTGGAGCATACTTGTTTGGGGAAGGCAGTTTTAAGTGTGTTAAGGTGTGTATCCTGGACCTTGTCCTCGGAGCATATTCTGAGTGCCTAGTTGTAGATAACAGATTCCTTGGTGTGTCTGGCATGGTTGCTGAATCTGTGGAGGTAAGGGTAGCGATCCATGGGTTTCTTGTGTACATACTTGTCTGCAGGGTTCCATTGTTGAAGCTGATTGTGGTGTCCAGGAAGTTGATGCTGATGTGGGAGCATTCTAGAGAGAGTTTGATGGGTAGGTGATGGCTGTTGAAGTTGTGGTGGAAATCTATGAGAAGAGTTCAGGGTCATCTGTCCAGGGGATGAAAATATCATTGACGTATCTCAGTTATATCACCAATTTTGTGTTGTGTTTTCGTTCTCAAAGTGGCCTATGAAGAATTTGGCATATTGGAGAACCATCCTAGTACTTATGGTTGCTCAATGGTTTGGATAAAGTGCTTGATGTTGAATATGAAGTTGTGATGGGTGAGGATAAAAAGGATGAGTTTGGCAATGTGTTTGGGGTGGTTATCTGAGGCTTGTCCATCGTCTTGTGGATATTTGAGGCAGCCAGCGATGCAGTCATGGTGAAGGATGTTAATGTATAGGGAGGTGACATCCAAGGTAGCAAGTATGGTGTTCTGTGGTCTCATGATGCCACTTTCCCTTATTTTATACTCTTAGTCCATGTCCCTGGAAAGAAATTGGCCCAGGCATGTCCTGCTGGGCCTTGCTGAGTCACAGAGTTGAGCAATCCCCATTGTGCAGTGCTTGCGCAACTGTCTCTTAATGACTTCTAAATCTCTTATTTACATTCTCCTGCTGATCAATGGCCATCTAACACACTCCTGGGTGTAGGTTACCTCTTTTGTTATCACTGGAGAACTAGCAGTGGGCAAGTCCCAAACTCACAACATATTTCAAGAGCAACCATATAGCAAAATCTCATAACTTCTTACACACTGACAATATACATATTTTAACAGAATGATGAGTTTTAGCAGATCATGAACTTTCATATGGTATCTTACATGGCATGCTTTGAATGAAATATTGCAACCATATATGAATGATGAATATGGGGGTTACAGGGTGTTATTTTGAGTTTCAGTGAGTCACAAACAGGTATTCTCATTCGTATTGTTAACTTTAAGCATGTCGGTAGTGCCAATAAAGTCTTCCAAGGCAATAAATGGCACTATCCACCTGCTTAAAGTTAGGCATATAATTAAGTCCCTTGCTTTTCTGGAGGCTAGGTATCTAAATCTGTATTCACATGCCTCATTCTCAGTATCCATGTTTGGAAATTTTGGCCTTTATTCGCCCATTTTATTTTTTAAATGGAAATACAAAAAACAATGCTTGGAAATGACAGTCAAGCCCTTGGCAATATGCTAGATATTTTAGAGACATTTTAGCAAGGTGAATCTTTTTCATAAACAAAAACCAATTAACTAACAAATCGGAATCAAACCTCCTTATGATAATTAGTGATGGGAGTTTTTCTGTCATTAAAACTGACATTATATAGAGGGAATATTTGTTTCTGTCTAAGTACAAAGACAAACACAATTACACAATAGTGAAACCATTTCCAAAAATCAAACAAAACTCCTGGCAATAAGTGTGTACAAATGAAATTTTGAGCGCTATAAATAGAGAGTGAAATTGGACTCTAGACTTCCTCTCAGTCAAATCCATCACTTTTTCATACTTATAGCAGAAAAGTGAAATAGCAATCTTTATCACTGGAGTTTTATCTATGATCACTCCAAAGTAACTTATTAGGGATGAGAAATGGGAGAATAGACTGGAATAATATATATTAATATATATATATATATATATATATATATATATAAATTAAATTTGAGCCAAATATTGTACCAAATACAGACCTTATTTAAAATTGTAAAATGTTTGAGTCTGAAAAGAAAATGTATTATTAATCCTTCTCTATAATAATACTTTGCAGTTATTGTATAACACAATATCATGACCTCCACTTATTATTATTACTATTTTGGAGTTTTGTACGGCCACCATGGTATTGGAGCATCTTCCACATGAAATCAATAGCAACAACAATGTGCCTAATGGACTTCATGACGTCTCTGGCAAGTCCCCCTTTTGGGGGTCAAAATTGCTTCAGAGAGGTTTTGTTTTTTGTTCTGTTTTTTAAGATTTTATTATTTTCCTTTCTTTTTTTGGTTGGTAGGGGTTTAAGATTAGAAGGTGGTGTCATTAGCTTCATTATTATTGTCTGTTAACACACGTACTTCTCCTCTGCTATGTCTTTGTTTCTTTAAATTGTAAGGAAAAATACCAAGGTGATATTTTCAGTCCCATACCTTAGTAAGAGCCCAGAGACTTTTCAGAATGTGCCATCACCCCAGCTGCTGTTAACTCCATTGAGGTCCATGTAGTTATGCTGATTTATATCAAATGGAGATCTGACTCTTTTTATTCTTCTGTTTTGTAGAATTCTTTTCTAATCTTCTGCAGCTTCCTTTGCTTCCGAGATCAAGCTGTTCTACATTTCTCCATTTCTCTCCCCCTGAACTTCTGAAACATGTGACTAGTATGGAGAGTGCAGGATGGGTTGTGTAGACAAATCAGGGCAATTTCCTTGCTCTCTTTAATCCTGATTGTTGGGGAAGTTCCTGCTTTGACTATGTGTGTACAGGATGAGGCAGAAAGGTTAATGACTGGACTAAAAAAGACGGCCAGCAGTTTACAGATCACCCAGAAATCTCATACCACTGTATGTCTGGAGGAAGTGAGGAATGGAGAAAGAGAAGTTGTTTTACTGGGATCCAAAGTGGGAAAGAGACCTGGGTGGATGGATATTCAAGTCTCTCTCTAGTCATCTCTCTATCAACAAATAAACCCTACCTCTAGCTAGGATTTAGCAACTCTTGGGGAGTTGTCATCATGATGTTCATTATTAATTCCTAATAGGAAGGATAATCACGGCAATAAATATTCCACCAATTGAGGTATGGATGTATTGAAAAGAAGAAACAATCGAAAAAACCCATGAATGCCCCCTAGAAATATATACATTTCCTTATATAGGCTCTTCCATCACCCAGTACCCGTGCAACCTCACAACTCCAAAAATCAATACCTATGAAATTAATCATTTCTCATCACATGATTAGATAAACCCCTGCCTTGAAGATTTAATGGTTATAGCTGTATGCCATGGGTACTCCTGAATGCCATATAAATACTTAGCCAAAGGCCTGCCTGGGTAATTATGCCTTAATTTCTGCCTTGAAGGCAGCCAATTCTGGCTGTGATGAAGCATCATAGGAAGGGAAATGCATATTTAGATTAAATACATGGTGGGGATTTTTCCCCTAATGCTTGAAATTCTCTTTCCCAAGAGGTTGGATCCACTTTACTGGGATTCAAAGAGAAAAATATGGATCATTAGCTAACACAGATGCTGGTCACACTAGATATATCTTTGGTATAAACTGTGTTAGATTCTTAGTACGGGTGATTCTCACTCTTTTCCGTAAGGCTGAGCTGCTCACTATAAAGTTAGGAAAGAATCGCCCTTGTACACACTTATTGCCAGGAGTTTTGTTTGATCTTTGGAAATGGTTTCACTAGGACATTGGGATATTTTTTGCTTTCTCCTGACTCACTGAGCAGGGATCAAGTGGGCATATACCACACAATAGATTTAGTAGATTTCTGGGTGAGAGGACGGTGTTGGGTATTGACAGCTCTCCTTCTCATCATGTCTTTCTATTAAAAATTGCTCTCAAAATATTTTGGTTGTCCTTTGAAAAAGTGTAACTGTAGTCTAGATGAACATAAGAGAGAATAAATCGTAGATGATTGATCCCCTATACACTTTTGAACAATAATTCACTCCTATAGGATACATATGTAGGATACAGTATAGCCTTTAAATAACTTTCGCTCCCCCTACAAATTTGATACAAAGGAAGCTCTTAAAATGTTTGTCTCTTATATTCTTTGCCCAGATGAAAATTCCCTGCACTTTTGTCCATGTAAACACAGAATTAGTCTCCTGCAAGTTTAGGTGGTGGCAGTTCCTGAACACAGTTATATTTTGCAGATAACAGGATTAGCTTGGATGTGGGTAATAAGTTGGTGAATCTCCCCCTGGCCATTTCTCAACACTGTGAGAGCACTAATCCTTTATGCTTTGATGTCTTCTAGTTTTCCATCAGGTGCAGCTCAGCACATTTGTCCTGGGGCAGTCAGCGCTCTTATAAGATCTCATAGTGTCCTCATTAGCTGCGCCTATTTACCCAGCCAGCCTGTTGAACCCAATTTATAGTTTATGTGATTAATTCCCAAAGTACAGTAAACTCTAGCTTTAAGGCTCTCTATTATACAACTGCATCTTATATAAGGGCAAATACTAGCTACTGCTCTTTTGTTATATGGCTTCTCCATATATAAAACTGGAATAATTTTGCTCTCAACTACACATTAAACATTGTATATACCTCCTTTCAGACATATAGCTCATAAAAAAATGTTACACATTGGCTCATAAAGAAACAAGCATATGAGAGGGGCATAGCTTACTTTTTCTTTTCTGTGTTTTTTTAATCCTTGTCTTTAACATTTTATATTACAATTATTGGTGTTGTTGAGTGAGTCGAACAAGGCACATAATTTACAACTGTTTATCCATGGAATTGCAGGTCACAAAGGCTTTTGCAATCAAAGTAGCAGCCCATATCCACTGGCACTTTTTTTTTTTTTAACATGCAGGTTTTGTAGATAAAAGACTTATGTTGTGAATTTTTATACAGCCTTTTAAGTCAACTGATGACATCTGTCAGCTTCACCATGTTTGCTCCTATTGGGATATGAGCTGCAAGAGTTTGCATCCAAAATAACTTTATCTCTTTTCTTTTCTTTTTCCTAGTGGATGATCATTTCCATCTTCTCAGCTCAGGGGATCGTTGGGAGAGACACCCCGGAACACCTCTCCTGTCCATCTCTACCACCCCTCCAGTTTAAAAAAAAACACAGCTCCTTGGGTGAACCAATTCCTTTAGATATATCTTATTAGTGAATGGACAAACAAGATCACAAAAGCTTTGAGCCTTTAGGGCCAGATATTGATAACCTTACTCCCAATGACAGCTGGAAAATATAGGGCTGCTTGTGTAGTAAGGGGCTAACTCCGTGTGAGTAAAGGTATCGAAAACAAAATCCTTTACATGCAGAGACCTATACAGAGGGTAAGCATAGTTCAGTTTCAGTAGTATCTTACACTTTACAAGTAGCTCCATTAGAACTGGATCTTAAACTGCATGTGAATGGTATAGATGTAAACTCTGGACACTGAGGACCAGATTGTGACCTCACACCACACTTACATCAGAGCATCTCCATCAATTTCAGTGAACACTCCGAATCTACATCAGTGTAAGAGCTGAACCAGCCCTGGAAGCCTTTTTTTTTTTTAGCTACAAATCTGGTATAGTACAGGCCTCAGCAGGGCAAGCTTCACCTAGGATGCCTTGAATTTGTCCTATAGTGATCAACCACTTCTAGGGGTGACAGAATAATTCAGTCTACAATTTCATTCTTCAGCAGTTTTAGTGAAACTGTGGACATCTGTCCACAAAGAGCTGGATGGAGGCAACCATTATATCATATATCTAATATGGGGCGAAGGGACTCTGAGAAACCATCAGAGAGAAAAGTCTGTATTCCTTATTATCTTGTGACTCAGAGGTAAAGGTCTATCTCTTGCCAATTCCTGTAGCCACATAGTCCTCTACAGCATCCACACTGCTTGCGCCCAGCAATTAGAATTGATCTGGATTCTGATATTTTTGCCATCCTCATCAGATCTATCTGTAGCTTGCTGGGTCTTAGCTCAGCACACAAGACAAGGTCGCTTAGCCTCCCAGCTGAACAACTTCATGCCAAATGCCCAGTAGCACAGTGATCAGCCAGGGAGGGGGTCCTATGCTATAAATGCTCAGCAGCTGGAACTCCCATTGACTGCATATTGGACACAAAACAACTTCCTCGACTGGGTCCAGGAAATCTCTTTTAAAGAAAGTTGCTCACCAACGAGTCAAGTCAGTGGGCCTGATGATTCTTTTGTCTGGGAGGTGAGGGAGAGTAACAAGCTCCACCTACTCCACTCAGCAAGGTTATGATTAGAAAGAAAATGTTTCTTGTGGGAAACTTAAATATGTGGGTTTTCACATCTTTCTACTATTTTCCAACAGGGAAAAAACGGTGAAACAGTAAGGAAGTGTAGGAAAGTGGGAAAGAAACCATTTCCCCACAGTTTCAGAATTTCCCATGGGAAAACCAGAATTTTCCAAATGGAAAATTTCTAAGAGGGTATTTTTTTCCCATTAGAATATTTTCAGGAAAAATCGATGTTTTATGATCGCTTGCATTACAGTAGCGCCTAATGGTGCCAAACGATCACAAGGGCCTCATCGTGCAAAGTGCAGTACACCTAGTAATTGGCTGTCCTGCCCTGGAAAGCTTACAATATAAATAGACAAGACAGACAAAGGGTGGGAGAGAGGCTTAGAAGGCACACAAGTTACAGAAAAATATATGCTAGCCTACATTCAAATTGTGAGCAAGTGGACAATCTGAATCAGCCCTGAAGCAGGTTTAAATTGCTCTGGTAACAAACTGAAATGGATGTCCTAATGATCTCATGCCGATAATATTCTGTTTCCTTCACTGTGCTTCCATGTTTTGCTCAAGATACTCAGACTCTCACTATGGACAATGGTGAGAGCACCATTCCAGTACAGGAATGCATTCTCAGGTACTGCAGATTTGGTATCAGAGGCATTGGTAGACCAGCCCTTAATTTTCAGAATTGCTTAGCACTCACAACTCCAGTTGAAGTCAACCAGCACTGTAGGGATTCAGGCACTCTGAATGTCAGGCCCCAGGTACACAGCAGCAATTTTTTGTCTGTATTAATACCCAAGACAGATAACCATATCTTCTTACCCACTTCAAATGGACAGTGGGAGTAGGTTATTCCTTTTCCTGTGATTCAAAACTTCCTTCCAAAAAGCCAGTCAAATTTCCATATCCTGCCTATCCCTGGTAAAATACTGCTACAGAATTAAATAGCGCTGATGCCAGTTGGGTTCCATAAAACATACAATGTTCTGCAGATATTGTTCTTTCTAAAAGGTATGGAACTGGTTAGAGAATTATAGTGCTGCTATAGAATTACATAGGCTAGTTTAAAAGTGGAATGGCCAGTTTCTCTGTTAAATTCTCTAGAATTCTTCCATAAGAGCTAAAATGGCATTGACTTCAACAGTAGCACAGGGGTGATTGAGGGCAGAATTTGGCATATATTGTCTGTAAGCATGCCTCTGCTGCTAATAACTACAGTCCTTGATTTATTGTAATTAAGACAAAAGGGTTTGCTAATATTAAAGCTGATTATTCTAGCCACAAATATAGCTGGGAAAACTTTATCAGAATAATGATCAGTCTTTGTTTTATAAATTGGTTTGGTATTCAGAAATGTTTGACGATGCTTTATGCAAACATATCTCGCTATTTGTTAGTCTTGAATAAAGCTGGATGCAGAAAATGTGGAGGACAAATTGGAAACATTTTTTTGGGAAAATTATCCCCCCCCCACCCACCCTGTTTATTCCCAGAAGTGTGACATTTCAAATAATCTCAATGAGCTCTATTCATAATGTGTGATTGGTCACATAAATCATATAGTGTTGTTTCTTTTTCTTGATTGGATGCCTAAAGGAGGGGCCTCCAAGTGCTTTCAATATGATCTTATGTATCTTTCTGTGGAAATCCTCAAATGAGCACATGAGCATTTGCACTAGAACTTGTGAAACTTTCTTTCTGCAAACAGTACAGTGAACAAAATCATTTCTGAGAATAATCATGGGAAATGAATAATAGGGATCATGTCCACTAACTGTTGTGGTGAATTGTGGTGAATTATATTCAAAATTAATGTCAGCTCTAGTTACAAGCAACCTGCAGTATATAAACACTCTATAAGTAAGGAGACTTTGCAGCATTTGGAAGTAGCACAGCCAAGATTTTAGAAAATGGATGCCAAATTTATGCATATAGGTCCATATTTAAGAACCAGAATAAGTGGCTAGTTTTTCAGAGATGCTCGGCACTCAGCAGCTTCCATTGACTTAAAACAGCTGCCCTGCTGGGAATAGCTGCTCAAGGATGTCTGATATTGTAATACAAGTCTTTGAAACATTTGGCATCGGGGTGCTGTTAGCAGGATTGGCAATGTGATTGATAACAAGGATTCTGGGAGTAATAATAATAAAGTAAGAATAATGCACAGCATTTATATAGTGATTTTCACTCAAAGTTCTCCGGGGGCTTTATAAAAGCAGTGCTGAAGTCACTCATTTATATAGCTGAAAACAGAGGTACAAAAGAGGATGAGAGAGTTATCCAAGGACACACTAGTCAGTGGTATAACCAGGAATAAACCTTAGGTCTCCGGTCTCCCAGTCCTATGCGTTAATCACTAGATCACACTGCTCAATTTGACAAACCTTCTAAGAAATATTCTTTGCGCCTAAAGCAACACTAACCTATTCCGTCATGTATTCAGAGTTAAACTACTTCTGGACAAACCTGTTTGGGTCAATCTTTGAAGGATACTCTTTGGAGCTTTCATACATACATGGGATCCTAGTGCTCCTTCTGAACTTTTCCATGGCACCAATGTATATACCCAACAATCAGCCACATAAATCAGGTTCCTATTTAAATAACACTTTAAAGATCAAATTTACCCAAGAGTGCTGTAGAAACTATGTGAGATGCATTCATTGTTTGTTTGTATTTGAAATGGCCTTTGTCTGAATTCAGAAGGAATGGGAGATCTTTCCTCTATAGCAGCAAATGGCTGTTCCTACAGTCATTTTTTGTCTGACTTTTGATGTTGGTTAGTACATTATGTAAAGCGGCCTCTGTGTTTGCTCTGCTGTTCAGCATCACCTCTATTCCCAGATTCAACAGAGGCTGAAGCTTTAAGGGTATATTTCAGCATAAGGATTGGCTCCAGTGAGAGCCAGGGACTCCCTTGGAATGCCTTATGACAAATTCTGCATTCTAATCTGTGTCTTAAGGCGTCATTCAAAGCCATGTCCATCAGTACTCTGACAGTTTCTTTGTATCCACAACATTGGAAGAAATGGAATCTGCCTCATGCTGATTCCTTTTATGGAATCTGAACATTTCCATTTTAACTAGTAGCTGGCAGATGCACAAAGTGATCTCCCCTCCCCTAGCACGTTTCTCTCTCTTTTTCTCTCTCTGCTTAACCAACATATTTACTGGCTGGGTAGGGTCTACCATTCATTGAGGTACATTGTTTCTTCCAAAATTCCTGTCCTTAAAGACAAAAGTGCTTCTTTGGCTCCTGATCGTTAGCTTCACAATATTGTCAGAGACTATCAGTGTAAGTTGACCCATACTGCAAAGTTTCAGAAACCTCAATGGATCCACGGTGCTCTCCATTACAAATGATTTCTAATCCATTGGATATGATAGATGGGCTAAGTAATGTTCTGACATTCACGGCCTATATGCCTTTCTAGCCAATGAGGGGAACGATGAAATAATCTCTTTTCAACTAGCACTTCTTCCTTTCCTTCCCCCTATTTCTATTTAATAGACAGGAATTATTAACATAAGAAAACTCCGGTGGCCAATTATACAATACTTTCCGGCCAGCTCCTATCACTCCTACACTGAGTAGAACCTAATGCCAAGGAAAGACTCATTGGTGTCAGTGGGACTATTCACAAAGTGATTGACAAGAGTAAGAGTGATACATTTTATTACGTATTCTTTACAGGGACAAATCTATTTTCAAAGTCATTCATGCAAATACCTGTCCTGTTTTGCTATCAGCATAGCTTTGTTCCGGATTATGACTCCAATTAAAACTCTTTAAAACAGGATTTTTGTCCCCTTCTCCCACCTCTACGTATACAGGTTCTACGGTGATTTGGCAAGAAATAAAGTTTTCATTGCCAATTTTGGGGCATGATTTGCATAGCTCACGCATAAGCAATGTGGCCATCCCAAATCCATGCCAATAAAGCTATATACTACACCTTCATTTGTCTTCTGTACATATATAGAGGGACTGATAGGATATACAAATAGAGACAGGAAAACAGAGATATAGGGGGGGATGCAAAATAGTGTATTGCCATAAATTCAAGATGACTCATAGAGGCCAGTGTGAGTTATGCAATTGTTGTTTATCTTAAACAAATGACAGTTACACTTTTGTTTCACCCAACATCATCACATATTTCATCAGGCATTTTTCATCCATCCTGTTTTCCCTCATTTGAATTACATTTGTTATGGTGAGGCTGGTGTTGAACCTAAGCCCATAACAATCAGGAGGAATTTATTGAAAAAAACAAGCGCAGAATCTGGCCCTACGATCTTGCAGGGTGGCTTACATTTTAATGACATCTATAAATGCAGTAGCTCCAGCCTTATGCACGGTGGATATTGTCTGTTAATTGGTTCCATGGGCTCAGTTTGCCAGCACATAAGCAGAGCAGCATCTAGCAGAAATCAGTGCATTTTTCAAAAGAAAAGGGATATTTTTAAAAGAGAAGCCAATGTGTTTGTATGTATATGACTTACTGTAATAACTCTCCAATTCACTTATGAATTCCTTTATTGCAGTCATCCCTGTATCTTTTGAGCACTTCAGAACATCCCTGTGAGGGAGTCCTGGTTATCCCCATTCTGCTGAGGAGGACACTAACATAGCAAGTAGAGCAGGGTGAATAATAGATTTTCGCTGGCAGTTCTGAAAAACAATTTAAACAAATCAGTTTGGGTTGAATGTAAATTTCCTTGTGAATCTGGC
This sequence comes from Emydura macquarii macquarii, assembly GCF_026122565.2. Taxonomy (NCBI): domain Eukaryota; kingdom Metazoa; phylum Chordata; order Testudines; family Chelidae; genus Emydura; species Emydura macquarii. The sequence continues at coordinate 752,451 of NW_027131178.1, forward strand.
CTGAAAAACTGAAATGCTTTATTTTGATTTCAAGTCACTTTGGAATTTCCAACAACAAAAAATCTTTCAGTGTCCACTGAAACAATTATCCAAAATTGACACGAATTCTTGAAACTTCTCGGTTGACCAGAATCTACATTTTTTTTTGGCCAAAAAATGTTTCAGCGGAAAAATGTCACCCAGTCAAGTAATTTAACCAAGGAATCCTAGAACTGAGACAGACTAGACTCCACGTTTTTCAAACTTAAGCTCAGGACTTTAATCAATAGATGCTCCTTCCTAGATCAGATCCTGTTTCTCATAAGTTGCTATATACATTTCAAATCATCCAATGAATTAATGTTACAATTAGAGCTGGGTGAGTAATGGATTTTTCAGTTCCATGTCAATTCTGAAAAACTGGAAAAAAATAGTTTTCAAAATATTCAGTGGATCAAAAAGTTGGAAAATAATCATTTTGGGCTGAACAAAACATTGTTTCAATAAAATAAAAGTTTCATTTTGATTTCAATTATTTTAAAAAGTGTCTGATTTATTTTAAAAATAAAATTAAAGGAAATTTTGAAACAAAAAGTTGTACTGAACGGCTCTGTCCCTTTCCCACCCCGAACCAAAATGTTTCATTTTGAAAATGTCAAAACAAAATGTTTTGATTTTTTTTTTTAAATCGTTATTTTTTTTTCTTTTTGACCAGAACAGTTCTGTGAAACTGACACAACTTTGTAAAATATTTCACTGTCACCAAATCTACATTTTTCCCATGAGATGGATGTAGGCCAGTGACAGGGGTAGTTGATATACCACGTGATCCAGCCATAGGCAATGGTCTTGCTAGAGGCCAAGGGAAGTGCCTTAACCACAAACATGAGGTGGAAAGGAACCCAAGCCCTGAGTGTTAGCATAAAAAGGTAAATAATATTAGGGGCTGTCTAAGTGTATGCATTGGATAAGACCTTATAAGGTAAAAATACAGGGGCACACTACCTTCCTCAGGGAGGGCCAAGGTGCATGTAAATGGGTATATATGTACACACCTTGCCTAGACGCAGGACTCACTCCATGGTACTGGGAGATGGAACGAGTGGACATCCTGCTTTGAATAAAGTCGCTGTCGCTACGCACTCCGCCTCTGAGTCATCCTGTTCCTGTGGCCCTTATCACCTGCCAACAATGGATATGGATGAATAGACAGTGAGTCTCTACACCATGGATATATCTATCTGCATTTGCATGTGTGCATGTTTTGCATATTAGAGAGAATGCTTTTTGCCCACTTCTTAAGCACTGTCCTCTCACCTAAGTCCTGAAGTGTTGTAAAATATAATAGACAGGGCCTGTGCCTATAGGGAAAAGTTCTTCTCAGCCCATCTTTCCGTATTGTCCTAGGGCATGTCTTCTTCCACCTCAGAAACTTTACTCGACTTTTTCAGTTTTCTGCTTATTTGCGTTTAATTTGTTTCTCATCTTAATATACCCCACTGGCACTTGTTATGCCTCCATCTCAGAGGTTCATAAGTCACAGTCTTTAAGTAAATGTTTTCCTAAGCCGTACCCATGCAACTGACATGCCTTGCTTGGGGAAGGATTTCTTGCTTGCATGTTTCCACATTTTTGCCATTTTACAGGCTTTGCCAAGTGTTATGTCTTTTCAGGCTGCATTCCTGTTTGTCAGAGCTGTTCAACAATATAAAGGGTTTTGTTTTCCATCCTAGATTCTAATTATTCAGTGCCAGCATTTACTAGATGAAATATATTATGATTCTGATGTAGGTCATATTCACCTTCATGGAACTATAGGGCCAATTCCTGAGATCTTTACTCAATGTATATACTCAGACCTTACTTTGGCAGTTTTACAATGAAGTTGATGGGAGTAAGTCTATGAAATGAGTAAACTGAGTAGAAATTAGAGATGGAAAACATCTATTTGGTCATCTAATCCATTTCCTGCCACTCCAAGAAGTACTTCCTACAGCCTGTTTCCTAGCCCCTGGTCCAGCCTAGTTTGAAAAGATACAAAACAGGGGGGCTTTCAACATTTTCCTTGGGATGTTATTACATGCTAATAGCATAGATCTCCCCACTAGAAAATTGTGCCAATTTCTTGTCATCTGCTTAATCCAGGCCTATTACTCCTGCGTAGTGTCCTCTACCCTAAACAACGTAGTTTCTTTTTTTGTGCTCACGCTCCTTATATACTATCTGTCAGGTATGCCTGAATTGCCTAGGTAGAAAATATTGGTTTAAATCTAAGTTACTCCCAAGCTTAGATGTCTATGAAGCTGTCACTAACACCGACTTAATGGAAATACATATCTAAGGAAATGGGTGTTTAGAATATGGGTGTATTTGCTTAGCAAAATTTCATGATACATGTGTACAGTGAGGCACATATAGCAACATTAATTAGGGAGACCTTGAACATAAGAACATAAAAGCGTCCATACTGGGTCAGACCAATGGTCCATCTACCCAGTATCCTGTCTTCCGACAGTGGTCAATGCCGGGTGCTTCAGAGAGAATGAACAGAACAGGTGATACATCCCCTGTTGCCCATTCCACATGATCTTGAAAGCTTGTCTCTTTCACCAAAAGAAGTTGATCCAGTAAGTTGGCTCAAAAGCTTGTCTCTCTCACCAAAGGGAGTTCGTCCAGTAAAAGATATTCCCCCACCTACCTTGTTTCTCTAATATCCTGGAACTGACTCAGCTACAACTACACTGCATATATCAAGTCAGCGACAGAATGAAAACAGAAGAGAGTTCTTCTGATGTCCAGTCCCATGCCCTACCTTCCTGCGTCTTACCCTACACTTTGTTATAACCTTTCTTTCCACCTGAATAAAATACTATATGAGGCTGGTGCATTATAAGTTTAATAGGCCAAAGCCTAAAACTTCTTTGGTGGAAAGCTGTTATGTCACTAAGTATAAGTACCCAACATGTATTAGGATTGTGGCTGAAATAAAGACCTTTTCAATCACGAAGGAATACTTTCCACTATGGCAATGCGTTGGGGAGCGGGGAGGAAGGGGAAATCCTAGAACTGGGACAGATCAGCTCTCCCTATCATATCCCTCCAAATGCCTGTTTTTCATTGGTGCGGACAGCTTTCAGAGTGGGAGAAGTCGCTGTAGCACCACTGGTAGAGGTTGTCAGCTGCCACTTTTCTTTTTTCTTTTCCGGGGAGTGGAGAAGTTACATTTTGGTTTAGCAGACATTTTTATTTCACTGCATTTTGGAATGCAGCATGGACTAGTGGTTAGAGCAGAGGACTGGTCAGAAAGACCAACCTTATGTGAAACTGAACTTGTTACCTTAACCTCGCTGTGCCTCAGTTTCTCCATCTCTAAAAATGACTAATACTACCTATGTCAGAGGGTGTGAGAGTCTTAGATGGAAGGTGCATAGGGCCCAGGATCACATCCTAAATCAGAGCAAAATATTACTAGAATTGCCATTTCTTTTGTACTTGAAGCATTGCTTTTGCCCCTCATACATAGTACAGGTCAGACCCACCTTGGATATGGGTGCTAAAATGCAGATGTGAAAAACTGAAGGCTCAATTTTAGAGCCTAGATTGAAGCCACGCTGACAATTTTGCCCTAACAGTATCACAGCGTATGTCACTTTAATCAATCTCCTCTGAGCAACCACATAACACAGGGGAGCAGCTCAAAGAGGGCTCCTCTTACTTATTGAGAGGTTCTCATTATTTGTAGCCATTTTCAAAGAGGGGAACCGTGAGCACACAGTGTATACGATTTGGCACAGAGCTCACCACACAGCCTCTTCCCTGGGCTAAATGATTTGTGCTGAAAGAACATTGCATGGCGACAAATATTTTTTGTTATATATATCACTGCAATGAATGCTTGATCAGCAAAAGTGGTGGGGAATTTTAATATCTGATCTTTTATGTAGCTGAGAGAAAAATAAATGAAAAAGTCTTAAAGGCTTGTGCCTGGCTCTCCTTTATCTTCTCAGCAAAGGGCGGGGACACTTATGTGTAACAAGCTTCCTAAAGACACAATCTACTCTACCCATCTACAGCCCACATATTCGGGCTCCAAAGGGTAGAGTTTAGAGTGGATTCTACCCTTTCTCAAACCAAGGTCCAGGTGTATGGCTTCAGTCTAGCCTATGCAATAGCAGCTGCCACTCTTCAAATTAATATTTATTATTTGTATCATTGTAGTGAGTGGAGCCCTACTCATGGACTGGGATCCTGTTGTACTAGGCACTGTATAAACAAAGAACTAAAACACAGTCCCTGTCCCAAGGAGCTTGCAATCTAAGGATAAGACAAGAGACAACAGATGGATGCAGACAGACTGATGTGGTTACCCAGGAAACAATGAGAAAATATTGGTCAGCATTCCAGGCAATGATCTCAGCAAACCAGCAGCTGTGCTATTATCAAGTTTTTTTCAGTGGCACCATGGCAAAGGAAAGTTTTAAGGAGGGATTTGAAAGAGAACGAAGCAGTGGCTTGGCAGATGTCTATAGAGAACACCTCCCAAGCATGAGAAGCAGTGTGGGAGGGTGCTTGCTTGAAAATGTAACAATTGGGCCCTGGAGACTGGCATCATGGGCTGATCAGTGACAGGGTTGACCTTTTGGTACTGAATAAGAAATGATAGGGTGAGGATAGGCTGTGAGTGGGCCTTGAAAGTGAAGACAAGTAGCTTATATTTAATGCGAGAGAGAGAAGAGGGAACCAGTGGAGGGATGCAAAGCATGGGGTGACATAGCCAAAGCGATGGGCTAAGGAAATGATTTTTTCAGCAGCATTTTGAATAGATATGAGTGGGACAAGATGGCATTTGTAAGGGCCAGAGAACAGGGTGTTGTGGTAATAGAGAAGGGAGCCTTCTAAGGTCCTTGCATGGGACTTGGCACATACTGGTTATGTCTAAATGCTCAACGCCATCTCTACTTTCCACAGTCACCCCTGCTTGGCTATCCTCAGGGTAGAACCATACAGCTTCTGTGCACACATGGATGGTATAAAGGGTCTTGCACTGGCACTCTGTACTATAGGTGAATTTCATTTAGGTCCCAATCCTGCTCCCACTGAAATCTGTGGTGACCAGAGGGAAAAAAGCCAGCTGTTCCTTCAAAGACTTGTGGCAGAGAAGAAATACATTTTAAACATTGAGCCCATTTCAGAAATGGACTAAATCCATTGCCTCATGGTTTGTTGATATCCAAAGTGAAAACAGATGCAATAATCACGACTCACCATTAATTATTTTTTAATATTTGTATTATGATAAGGCCTAGAGGCCCCAGTCAGGTACAGGGCCCCACTGTGCTAGCTGCTATACACACGCGTAATGAAACAATAGCTTATAACTTATAAGCTTATAAAGATAGCTTATAGCTTATAACCCCAAAGAGCTTATAATATAAGTATACAGCACCAGGTGAATAGTCATAGATTCATAAATTCAGAGGTTCTAAAGCCAGAAGGGAACATTGTGATCATCTGGTCTGACTTCCTGTATGGAACAGGCCATAGAACTTCCTCCCAAATAATTCCTAGAGCAGATCTTTTAGAAAAACATCCAATCTTGATTTAAAAGTTGTCAGTGATGACCCTTGATAAATTGTTCCAATGGTAAATTACTCTTACTTTTTAAAAAAATTATGTTTTATTTCCTGTCTGAATTTGTCTAGCTCTGCTTGATTGAAGCTCCCATTATTCAATATTTATTCCCTATGTAGGTACTTATAGCTTGTAATCAAGTCGCCCCTTAACTTTTTCTTTCTTAAATTAAATAGATCGAGCTCCCTGAGTCTATTGCAAGAAGGCAGGTTTTCTAATCCTTTAACCATCTTGTGGCTCTTCTCTCAACCTTCTCCAAGTTATCAACAGTATAACAGACAGCTGGGCATGAGCACAAGGTAACAGTAAAATGATAAACGTTAGTGAAATAAACAGCCATCAACTGCCTAATCATTGTTGAGTGTTTTGTGGGTATCACGGCAGAGGTAAGTTTTAAGGGGAGATTTGAAGAAGACTAATATGGTGGTTTGCAGATTTTACAGTGAATCTCCTTCCAAAAGGGGGGCATAGGCGAAATTGCAAAGAGGCTGTTGGAAAATTTGATAAATGAGCCATAAAGGTTGGCATTCTTGCCAGAGCACATAGAAGATATTATTATTTACTAATTAATATTATTAATAACAATAATCATACATTTACATAATGGTCCAAGTCCCAAAAGATCCCAAAGTGATACACAAATGAGAGCCAGAGAGCCCCATCACTTGAGGCAAATTTGCTACTATAGGAACCATGGGTGGAGTGGCTCTGTTAATTTGCCTAAAATCTACAGTTAACCTCCAATCTCCTGAAGCTTTCAGTACAGGCCATATCGGACTATTGCAGGCTGAGTTCCCTTTTTCAATCACCCCTTGTTGTTCCAGTGATTCGATTATCCTTTCAATGCCCTTTTCTGCTTGTATTGGGTACTTATACTGTTTTTGCAGTGGCACCTCAACCCCCATAATTTTAACACAAGCTTTGATTTTTCCACATTCTGCCTTGTTTTTAATCCATACCTCAGAAAACTCATTCACCCAAACATGCCCTTGGTTTAACTGAATGGCTTCTACCACTTTTCTGACACCTATTATTGGGAGGTAACCTCTTATAAAAGAATCTTCCTTTCCTCCGGGTGCACGCCATAGAATTCCATTAGGTAAATCTAAAACTAATTGATTTCCTTTTAAAAATGGAGCCCCTGAAATCACCGGTTCTGCTGCTTGCTTTATTTGTAATACCTGTTCTCTACAACGGAGGTGCTCCCCAGTTCATTTCCAATTATGGTCACTTCTACTGAGTGATACATTTTCCCCATTACTCCCTCCCCAGTAAAAGATGCCACTGTGACATCCTCAGATATATATTGGTCCAAATTGCAGTCTTTATCTACAATATTTACACCAGCTCCACTGTCTAGTAAAGCATCTTTGGGTCCATTATTTCCCACGGTGACAATTGCTCTAGGCCTTCCATTAGAATTCCACTTTAATTTAGTTACCACCTCCCACTCCTGAGGACCCATCTCCAGTGGGAGTGATCTGTCACCGGGGTTTCTCGGGACCCTCAACTTGTATAATGGCAACTCCTTTTCGTTCTTGGAAAACCTGTCCTTCTCTCTTCTGCATTTCCTTAATTAGGTCTTCCCTGGGTTTTCTATCCCATTTTCCCACGTCTTCCCTTCTCAATTTCAAATATTTCCCAGCAATGTTTCGAATCACATCTCCTCTTTGAGTCTTGCCCCAGCTTCCCAGATTCCATCCCTTCCCTCCTTGAAGTGGAGCAGATTGCCATCTACCACGGCCTTTTCTTCTTCCTTGACCCCATGTAGTGTAAGCACTCTCATTTGAGTATGTTATTATTTCAATAAAAGGTACTCTTGGTTTTATACCTTCCTCCTGACCTCCCCTTTTTATCATTTGTTGGCATATTACCAAATGGTCCAACACATCTAAAGGTGTTAATTCTCCCTGGTTTGCTGTACATATTAGAATGGTAAACATTGCCAGCAAGGTCTTGTCCAATCTTCCAAGTACATCAGTCCAAAATTCCTCTTGATTCAAATTTACTTCCAACAATGACTGAGCAGTCTTGAGTTGATCACTTACTGAATTGGTTACCGGAAATATTTCTCCTGCCAGATTCTTCAAACTCACCATGCCCAATGATTTCACCATCCAAGGAACTCACAGGGATTATATTTGTCTATAATGACTGAATATTTCTTGCATCATTTAAGGTAGTTGATCTCCTCTCCACCACTGCTACAGCCTTTTCTATTACTGGTTCCCTTTGCCAATTTTTAATCTCTTCTCTTAAATTACTATAGGGTCCTTCTTGAGGTTGGTCCGGCTCCCTGTTCCCCTGATTTGGATCTCCCAAATCATCTCCATACCATATATCCCCATCCCACTTCTCACTAGGGTCCCAATCCACATCTCCTTCATTTTGGCATACAGCCACTACCTGTAGTCGCCTCAATTTAATCTGTTTCTTTAATGCTGCAATACTTTTCTGACACCAACTGTGAGATGTGCTTTTGGCCTCCTCTTTTTCCCTAGTCAAGTCTTGAATTAATTATTTCATTCCTACTACCTGGTTTTCCAATTTCTCCTTTTCTACCATAGTCCTCTCTCCTTCTATCCCTCTCTTTTCCAGTTCCTTATTCTGTTTTCCTAATTGTTCCAATTGAGTTTGCATCACTTGTCCTTGTCTCACTTCCCTCTCCAAATTTTCATGGCAAATTTTAGATTTCCCTAGCAAGAGCTTGTAATTTTGCACACACCTTATTTGTAGCCTGCCATAACAACCAGACTACAGTTGCTTGCTTCTTACTAGCATTAGGCTTGTATAACTGTACATATTTTTCAAACATCTCTCCCAATGTGTCCATTGTTACCCCAGAGTCTACTGCACCCTCGTTCCACAGACAAGTCCCAAATGTAATAATCTCCTTCTCTAACAGAAAAGGGGCTTTAACTTTAGCCCATTGGGGTGCTTACCCTACATCTTTCCCCTTTTTGAACATTATTTTCAATAACTCTGTGCAGCATTTCCCTACACGTTCTTGTTGCACTCACCCAGGAGTCACCCTGTAGACTCCTCAATACTGTGAGACCTCAAATCCCAAAATCCCAAAATAAGGGAATCTCCCTTTCGACTCCCTCTCCAACACTATGAGACCCCCATCTTACCGTCCAGTAGGCCTTCTTATAGCTCTCCCCCCTACTCATTCTCCACCATATGTTAGGCTCGCGATACAGAGCCCTCCTATGGGATGAGGGAGAAGGCTAAAAAGGCCAAACACTGGACACAATGTTGGCAGATAATACTCTGATTAACTTTATTGATTACAGTGTAAACTCACTCACTCCACATCCATATCACAAATATACTACAGCAGAGTCCAAAGATAGGATGAAGTCCCAATGGCCAGGCGGGGTCTGATCCAGCCTTAAAGGTGTGGGGAGCTGGCACTAAACGCCTCTTCAACATTGGGGCTCTAGTTTGATGTCAGACTCCAAAATATAGATGTTTTGGTCTATCTTTTATAGCCTGTTATGTCACGTCATCTATCTTGTTGTGTTCACCTTTTTATGGTCTTGGCCTTGCACCCACAATTTTCAGCGAAAAGTCCCAGGCAGGCCACCATCACCCTTCACCAGTTATTTTTGCCCAGTGGAATGTCCTGAGCAGGGCCTTAACTTCAAATTTCTGATGTATTACTTTCAAATGTACGCATGCACTCCTATCATGCTCACCTCATGCATACTGGTCCTCAATGACCCGTGACATATTACACTGGATATAAGTATATATATTTTTGTGGATCCCAACAGCCTTACAGAAACTAAATGCCCAATCCTGGAAGCTGCTCCTCCTGGGTGGGCTTCTGAGTTCCTTCAGTAGGGATCCACACAGAACAGCAAGCAGAGTCAGGGCCTAATAGAAAAACAGAGGTCCCTGCCTCAAATAATTTACATGCTGAATTCTTGATGCTGTAAACTCTGAAACATGTGCATAATTGCATGCAAATGAGTAGTTCCATTGAAAGCAACACGACATCTTGCATGCTCATAGTTAACCATGTGAATAAGAGTTTGCAAGATCAGGGCCTAAAGGCCCAATCCTATGAATACTTTGTACATGAAAGGTGAAATCCTAGATGCACTGATTTCAATGGGGCTTGGATTTTACCTGAGTAACAGTCTCACGATATAAGGATCTATTGGAGGCACTGACGACAACATGAATGACTTTACTCATGTGCATAACTGCTTGCCAGCTTGGGCACCAGATCATAGATGCAATGTGCCCAGGGAGATGGGTTGAGGATGGGCAATGGTTACAGCTGTATGAACACACTGTAATTCAGTTTAGGCCTTCACACATCCGGGTGGCTCCATGAAAGTGACACCTTTTGGATTGTAAGTCTTTTTGCATTCAGTCTGAAACTGTATAAAAACATAGGAAAAGCCATATTGGGTCTGACCAATGGTCTGTCTAGCCCAGTGTCCTCTCTTTCATCAGTGGCCAGTGCCAGATGCTTCAGAGGGAATGAACAGAACAGGGCAATTATTGAGTGATCCATCCCCTGCCATCCAGCTCCAGCTTCTGCCAGCCAGAGGTTTAGAGATACCCAGACATAAAGTTGTGTCCCTGACTATCTTGGCTAACAGCTATTGATGGACCTATCCTCCACGAACTTATCTAATTCTTTTTTGAACCCACTTATAGTTTTGGCCTTGACAACATCCCCTGAAATGAGTTCCGCAGGTTTACTATGCATTGTGTGAAGAAGTACTTCCTTGAGTTTGTTTTAAACCTGCTGCCTATTAATATCATTGAATGAACTTGGTTCTTGTGTTATGTGAAGAGGTAAATAAAGCTTCCTTGTTCATTTTCTTCACAACATTCATGGTTTTGTACACCTCCATCATACCTCCCTTAGTCATCTCTTTTCTAAGCTGAACAGTCTCAGTCTTTTTAATTTTTCCTGACCATTTATTCCTACCCTTTGTTTCCTATCTTTTAACCAGTTACTATATCCACTAGGTCACCCTTGTCCACATGCTTGTTGACCCGCTCAGAGAATTGTAATATATTGATGAGGCATGATTTCCCTTTATAAAAGCCATGTTGACTCATTTCCAACATATCATGTTCATCTAATTCTGTTCTGTACTATAGTTTCAACGAATTTACCAGGTACTAAAGGTAAGCTTACTGGCCTGGAATTGCCAGGATCGCCACTGGAGCCTTTTGTTAAAAATTGGCATTACATTAGCTATCCTACAGTCATCTGCTACGGAGGCTGATTTTAGCAATAGGTTACATTCCACAATTAGTTGTTCTGCAATTTTATATTAGATTTCCTTCAAAACACTTGTGTGAACATCATCTGGGCCTGGTGACATTATTGTCTAATTTATCAATTTGTTCCCAAATCTCCTCTATTGACACCTCAGTCTGGGACAGTTTCTCAGATTTGTCACCTAAAAAGAATGGCTCAGTTGTAGGAATCTCCCTCACATCATCTGCAGTGAAGGCTAATGCAAATCATTCATTTAGCTTCTCCACAAAGATCTTGTCTTCCTTGAGTGCTCCTTTAGCACCTCCATAGTCCAGTGGCCTCACTGATTGATTGGTAGGCTTTCTGCTTTTGATATACTTAAAAAAATTCTGTTCGTTTTTGTCTTTTGCTAGTTGCTCTTGAAATTCTTTTTTTGCCCTGCCTAATTATATTTTTTACTTGACTTGCCATAGTTTATGTTGCTTTCTATTTTCCTTAATAGGATTTGACTTCCAATTTTTAAAGGATGCCTTTTCAGCTCTAACAGCCCCTTTTACTCTTACGTTTAGTCATCATGACTTCTTTTTTGTTCCTCTTACTTTTTTATTATTATTATTTGGGGTATACATACAGTTTGAGCCTCTACTATAGTGTTTTAAAAAGTTTTCATGCACTTTGCAGGCATTTCACTCTTGTGACAGTTCATTTTAATTTCTATTTAACTAGCCACCTCCTTTTTCTGTAGTTTCCCTTTTTGAAGTTAAATGCTACTGTGGTGGGTTTCTGTGGTATTTTCTTTCCTACAATGATGTTAAATTTAATTACATTATGATGGCTATTACTGAGCAGTTCGACTATATTCACCTCTTGGACCAGATCCTGTGCTCCACTTAGGGCTAAATCAAGAATTGCCTCTTCCCTCTTTTCCTTTTTGGGTTCCAGGACTAACTGCTCCAAGAAGTAGTCATTAATGTTGTCTAGAAATGTTATCGCTGCATCCCTTCCTCAGGTGACATGTTCCTAGTCAATATGGCGATAGTTGAAATCCCACATTATCACTGGGTTTTCTCTTTTTGTAGCCTCTCTAATCTCCATGCACATTTCACAATCACCATCCTGCTCAGGTGATCAGTAGTATATTCCTACTGCTATACTCTTATTACTCAAGCATGGAATTTCTATTCATAGAGATTCCAAGTTAAGATTTTTACTATATTTGACTCTGTGCTTTCTTTCACATATAGTGCCACTCCCGCAGCAGAACAACCTAATTTGTACCCTGTACTTTTGTACCCTGGTATTGCCATGTCCCATTGATTATCATCATTCCACCAAGTTTGTGTGATGCATATTATCTCAATATCCTCATTCAATACCAGGCACTCAAGTTCATCTATCTTAGTATTTAGACTTTTAGCATTTGTACACAAGTACTTACAAAAATTGTCAATATTTAGTTGTCTGCCTTCATGTGATGTAATTGAATGGGAATCTATTTTATTTGACTATTTCTGTTCTGCTTCTACCTGTACTTCATCAACTTCTATCCTCTTTTCTTTACTGGGATCTAGAGTATCCCTTTTAAAAATTCCTCCCCTAAGGGATAACTCTGTCCAAACGGTGTTCCTCCATATATCAGCTTTCCCCCATACCTTAGTTTAAAAACTCCTCTATGACCTTTTTCATTTTACATGCCAGCCATCTGGTTCTGTTTTGGTTTGATGAAGCCCGTCCTTCCTGTATAGGCTCTTCCTTTCCCAAAAGGTTGCCCAGTTCCTGATGAACCTAAATTCCTCTTCCGAATACCATTATCTCATCAATGCATTGAAAACATGCAGTTCTGCCTATCTAACTGGCCCTGTGCATGGAACTTGAAGCGTTTCAGAGAATGCTACCATTGAGGTCCTGGACTTTAATCTCTTGCCTTACTGCCTAAATTTAGCCTCCAGGACCTCTCTCATACTTTTCCCTATGTAGCTGGTATCCACATGTACCATGACCAATGATGCCTCCTTAGAACTGCACATAAGTCTCTCTCAATGTCTCGAGAGGCCCTCAACCTTCACGCCCAGCAGGCAACTCATCATGTGGTTCTCCCAATTATCACAACCCCAATTATCTATATTTCTAATAATGGAATCCCCCATTACTAGTATTAAATTATTCATGATAACAGAACAGCTTTACAGACAGATACAGTCTGAATAGCTCAACCAACTTCAAACAACAATATATTGGAGCTTTAAGAATGAAAAGAAACACATGCACTGTACTGTATTTGATGATTGCCACTTGTATCCTTCTAGGCTTTCACACATCAGCTGCAACTGCTGGAAAGAAAGGGCTGCTGTTATTTTTATAATATAATCATGTGCATTTGCTTCACTTTTATCTCAACTGCTTCTCTGTAAATTAGTGTGGGTGCATGTAAGTTCCATGGCATTACATAAATTGTTCCACATAGCCCTAACCCAGTACTTATGCCTATGAAAAGCCTCCATTCACACAGGGGTATTTTTCAGGGTTATAGGCATCAAAGATAAGTAAACAAATTGAGCTGTAGCAAAGGCACATATTATTTGTCATATACTGGATCCAAATAGATCATTGGGCAATGGTGTGGTATTCTGCCTCCAGCAATTGCTCCAGCTACCCACTTATGTCTGTTGTTTACATGAAAGGGACATTATCTTTGGCTGCATTCTTTTTGGAGAAGTGGGACAAAAATGATCTTGCCAACACCAAGTATTCAAAAACTATCAGTCACCCCTGCCAGAAACCATGGAATTGACTTAAAACTTATGAGCTGTATATAGATGTGTATGCATTTTGGCTTCTTTTTATTTCACTTTTGGTTTTTGAGTCTTTAGGGTTCATGTTTTTGAGCTTTCGTCAGCATCTGTGAGGGCTAAATATTTATTTTCCTTTTTAAAAAAATGAAGGCGGAGACTTTCATGTACTCATATGATGGTTCCAAGAGCTGGAACGCCAAATAGTTCAGGACTCATTTTAAAATGACAGGAGTAGGCACCCCAACAAAGGAAGGGGAAAGATGGCCCAGTGGTTGGGGCACTAGCTGGATCCTTTAGATATAGGGGTTCAATTCCCACATGTACTTCCTGTGTAACTTTTGTTGAGTTACTTAATCACTCTGGCTACTATTCACAAAGGTATTCAGGTGCCTAACTTCCACTGAAATCAATAGGAGTTAGTACCTAAATATCTTTCTGAACCCCACTCTCTTTTACTCATTTACTTCTCTGTAAAATAGGAATAATAAAATGTCCTAACCTCATGAAGATAAATGCATTAAAGATTGCGAAAAGCTCTGATGTGACTGTAGTTGGGGCCATATCAGTATCTAAAACAGCTAATCTCCTCACATAAGGTCTAATCCATTTTCAACAGGAGCTTTTCCATGGAGAGCATAGATTAGCAGGCAGACATTCATATTAGCATCATCTAGAAGTACATTACACCCAGGTTATAAATCTTCACTATCCTGTTTATGAAACCATTGTGACTACCTTAATAATGATGGGCTCAAAACAGAAACTCACATTCAGACCTTCAAATTTTGGGAATGAACTGATTCAACTCCAGCTCCTATCTTTGTCAGCTGAGTCTATCTCTACAAGAGGTACCAAGTAGAAACGCAAATCCCAGAATTCTCAGACTTTGGGAAAACTGGAAATCTGATCTCAATCCAGATCCAAACTCTGAAACATGGACTTCATCGTTAATTATATGGGATCATGTCACTAGAGGCCTAACTTGTTTTTTATGCACACAGTGGTGGTATCCATGAAAACTATCATCTGAATTGAAATGTCTTGAGCACCTTGGTTGCCTTAGAAATGGATTGTCAGAGTTGGCTTAGGCTATGTCTGCTCTGCACACTAAGTCTGGGCTGTGAGTCAGGTTTGAGCCCAAGCCCCTTTTCAGTCCACAAATAAGTCCGACTTGGTTCACCAAGCACTCAGGACATGGGTCCGAAGGACCCTGGGTCAAAGCCCTAGAATCCTGTCATTTTTCAGTGTGGACAGAGCTCAAGTTGCACTCCCAAGTTGGAAGGTCTGCAATAGTGCAGTATGAATATGTTAGTATGGCTATGAGATCTGGGTCCAAGAACTGTAAATCCCGGTTTACAATGCAATATGGATGCTCAATGCAATATGGATGCTCAAGCCTGGGCTTGGAAACACCAAATCCACAAGCATGGGTCCCACAGACTCGGGTTTGCAATGCAACGTAGACGTACCTTAGGAGTCTAGCAAGAAGGATGTCTTCTGCACACGCATCATAGTGTGGGAAAGGGCATTTTGTTGCTCATTTGGAGCACTGTAGATGAGGCAGTGGTCAGGTGAACTGTGTAAATTAGCAAAGTAACAGGGTGATTAGCCACTAGAACAGATCACGAAGGCGTACAGTAAATTCTCCATCACTATGAGTCTTTGTCAGCATAGGCTGTCTTTCCAAAAGAGATGCTCTAAGTCAACAACAAGGGATTGCACTCGAAACAGGAATAAGTGGGTGGAATTCTATGGCATATGCAATGCACGAGACCTCAGAGGTCCGTTCAGATTGTAATACTTATGAATCTTTAGACTCGCTCATTCAAATAAGCTCAAATTTTACCAAAAAATTCTTGGCTGGTCACAGACATGCTAAATTTTGAAGTTGAAAAGACTTTCATTGGGAAGTTAGGGAGGAGACAAAGTCTATCTATCTAAGGTACTTAATGGCCCCCACTACCATAATATCTGAGCATCTCACAATCTTTAATTTATTTATTCTGACCAGACCCCTGGGAGGTAAGTGCTATCATCCCTATTTTACACAAGGGGAACTGAGGCACCGAGAGACTTGTGACATGCCAAAGGTCACACAGAGTTTTTGGCAAAGCAGAGAGTTGAATTTGAGTCTCTGAGGGCAGGTCTACACTAAGAGTGCTACATCGGTGCAGCTGCACTTAATGCAGCTGTAGCACATCTGGTGAAGATGTAGTATTCTGATGGTAGAGTGCTCTCCCATCAGCATAATTACTCCAACTCCGGCTCCCATTCCTTCCTTTCAGTGCTGTTACATCAGCATAAAACTGCAGTTGCAGATATCAGAATCAGGCACTTAATATATCGTTTATATATAGGAGAATGACATGCAGAGAATGTGAATCCAAGTTTTCAGAAAGTTGCTGCTCACTCTATAGCTGTGAATACTGTGCATGCAACTTCACTAAGGTTCTCTTCTCTTGCAAGGTAACAGAAATAAACTAAGCTGTTTATATTCCTTTTTTTTTTTTTTTTTTCCAGATGAGTTATTTTTAATGGTCAAAGCACTCGAGTGCATCCAATATTTAGAAGAAATGACAGGTGCCAGTTTTCTTATTAAATCCCTGCCTCTCAAGCTGCTGAATTTTCAATGAGATCCCTTATTGGCTGTATGCGTGTGTGCGTTAAGTCAGAGGATGTGGAAGCATGACTGCATCCGAATGCGTCTCAGTCGAGCGATCCATTCCAAAGTCTTCATTAAGCACGGGCATGACATTTGCACTTGTTTTGCTGGTTCTAGAGAGCCGGGGCCATTACTCATCTGATGTGCATGTCTGTGTGTAGATAGGGAGAGGGAGGCCAGACAATGGGCAGAATAAGGGACCGCTCATTTTAATGAATCTTTTTCGGCTGCGTTTCTGACCCCGAATGCCCCACAGTACTTGGTTTAATTCTGCTTGTTCAGTGACTTCAATTTAAACTGGTCCTATCCTTGGGTGTATTTATTATTGTGTGCATTACATATCCGTATAGGGGGTTAAATAATGAGTGATCAGTCCCAAACAAGTAATAGGACCCTGACCCAAACCATTTGCAGTCTGAAGGCACATTACAGTTGCCAGTAATGAAGCAGCTGTAGCTCATTTTACACACTGCTCCAAATCCTATGTCCCGCACACAGTTCAAGCAGCTTGTAGGGACTGGAGTGTGGGGCTGTCAAGCCTAATGGTCAGAGTCAGGCACCAAAGCCAGAGTCAGGCTCATGACAAGGTCCAGGGCCAGGAGCCATACCAAAGGCTGAACTGGAATCTGCAGTCACACCACGGATCAGGACTGGAGTCAGAGTCAGATAGCCATGCCAAATGTTGAGCTGGACCCAGGATCAAAGTGGAGTCAGTGAGCAATGCCAGGGCAAGACACAGCCGAGATCCAGGTCAGGCATTCATTCGGTTGTTCAGCCAATTTCCCGTGCTTCCATCTGGCTTAAGTAGTGTGTCCAGGCCAGATGGTGGGACCAGATGTCTGCATCAATCAGGAACTTCATGGGCAGAGCTTCTCATGGGCCAGACATCCGCTATTCCCCTCTCCCCTGGTTCCAGAGGGCTGTTGGAGGAACTGCTTGGGGACCTATGGGCCTAGGTTCAAAACCGGTGACCCTTCACACAGCTAAACTGGGCACTGGAGAGCATCCTGAGGCCACAGAGCAAAAGCAGATATGCATTGCAGCTGACAGCCAAGCCTTGAGGCCAGACCTACCACAGCTACCTGTGGAAATGGCTGGTGGATCCATGTAGTGTCACAAACACTGATTCCCCCCACCCTACACATACACATCACTCAACCTGCTACTGCCCCCAATCCCTGCTGTCCTCAGGCAGTCATCACACAGATAGGCTGTGTGGAGTGCATACCTGCCTTGTAGACTCCCTGTAACCTGAAAGGTTCTCAGTGGTCAGTGATGATCTCCTTCTAAGCACCGGATGGTGTACTCCTCAGTATATTAGTAACTGAGAAGGATGTTAGACAACATTTATATAGACCAGTGGGCTCAAGGAACTTTCACCAAAGAGTCCTAAAAGAGTTGATTGAGGAGATCTCTGGCCTGCTAACGTTAACTTTCAATAAATCTTTCTATACCATGGAAATTCCATAAGACTGGAAGAGTGCTAATGTTGCGCCAGTATGCAAAAAAGAGCAAGCAGGATGACACAGGTAACTATAGGCCAGTTAACCTGACATCAGTCCTGGGTGAAATGATGGAAAAGCTGATACGGAATTGGTAAAAAAATATGATTGTAACTAATGCTGGTCAATATGATTGACAGGGTGCACCATAAGCAGAGAGAGAGAGAGAACACAGGTTTCATACCCAGCCGACAGGAGGCACTCACAAGAGATGAGTACACTCCGTCACAGTCTGGTTCTATTCAACATTTTTTTATCAATGATCCAGAGGTAAATGTAAATCATTGTTGATGCAACATCTGGATGACAAAAAGATTGACGTAATGGTAACTAATGAGGAGGACAGGGAAGATCTGAGGCATGTGGTAAGCTGGGCCTATTCAAACAAAAAGTGTTTTTGATATAGCTAGATACAAAGTTGTATATCTAGGTACAAGGAATGCAGGCCATACTCGTATAATGGGGCACTGTATCCTGGAAAGCAGTGATTCTGAATAGAATTTAGGGGTCATAATGGGCAAAAAGCTTAATGTGAGCTCCCAGTGAGATGCTGTGGTAAAAAAGGCTAATGGAATCCTTGGATGTCTAAACACGGGAGTAGTGAGTAAGAGTAGGGAGGGTTATTAACTTTGTACAGAGCATTGGTGAGACCAAAAGGGGAATGCTCTGCATAGTTCTGGTGTCCACATTTTTAAAAGGATGTTAAGAAATTGGAAGTGGTGAAGAGAAGAGCCACAAAAACAATGTGAGAGCTGGAGAAAATGCCTTACTGTGAGAAACTTAAGGAGCTCAAGGTACTAAAGGGCTCTTTAATCTAGCAGAGAAGGCAGAGCAATGGCTGGAAAGTAAAGTGGAAACATTCAAACTATAAATTAGGCACAAATTTATAACAGTGAGGGTGATCAACCATGGAAACAAACTGCCAAGGGACGAGGTGGATTCCCCATCTCTTGATGCCTTTGGATCAAGACTTGATTCCTTTCTGGAAGAGATGCTTTAACCAAACAAAAGTTATTCAGTAAAGGGGTAATTGGATGAATATAATGGCCTGTGTTATACTGAAGGTCAGACTAGATGACTCAGTGGACTCTCCTGACCTTAAACTCTGTGAATCAATGGATGCAGATATAATGCCAATGCATTGATGCTGGAATGTACCCATTTTTTAAAACACTTGGGGTTCTTTGGGGTAAATGCTGTATATAAAGCAAGCTAGTCATTATTATCAGTTATAATAAGCACTCATAACAAATGTCACATAAATCAAATGGCTCATCTATTAAGTGAGCTCTTTTGTACATGTCTGAGCAGATAGAGTCATTACAAAGCACATGTACCATTGTCGACCCACCTTAACCCAGAAAACAGAGTCTAAATGGGATTTAGGCTTTGTGCAGCCCCTATGTACTGGGTTGTATTTCACCTAGTTTGAACAGTGTAGTCAGCCACCACAAATATCTTGTGCTGAGGTCACATCGTGGTCTCATTAATGTGAATGGGACTTTGCCATGAACTGCAATGGGGCCAGGTTTTTTTCCCTTATGTGCCCATTATGCCTATTGAATCATTGACTTAAGGCAAAAATCCCCCCTGTGCAGAGGACAAGGGTTATTCACCAAGGAGGTCCCTCTTAGGGCTTCTACCCATTGCATTAGCCCACACTCGAAGGGTGAACATTCCAATGCGCATGAGCGTGTTGCGTGCTAAGTGGCATGTCTGGTCCTGCTGGCACACACTACAAGTTCCCTAGTGCGCAGCAACACTGACTTTTCTACATTACCACGCACCAGGGAACTCTTAGCCTCCTCCAGCAGGGACTACATGTGCCAGTCAGTCTGCAACATGTGAGAGTGCATTAGAATTTATACCTCTCTAGTGTGGACCAGTGCACCACGCGGACAAGCCCAGGGCCTGTCTCCGGAGCATCTTAGTGAGAATTCCGTGGTGCCCGGGCCCTGAGAAAAACAAAGGTGATTCAGTGGATGATCTGTTTATGGTGGCATTTAATATATGTGCTCTGGCACTACACAGATCCACCAGCTGTTGCAACTGAGTTTGGGACCAGCTAGTTGACCATAGCTGAAGACCCTGGTTGACTAGGCCTCCTGACTGGCTGAGAGGCGTCATCAGACCAGCTCTTAGGCCCAGCACCAGCACAAGGCCAGCAGCTGCTCAGCGCTTATGCCCACGGCCGTGCTCACTTCTGTTCCTGTCTTGTTCCCAGCCTTGCTTCAGCCCAGCTGCAGTCCTTTCCAGCCCTGCTTCCCTGCTTGGTTTCTGACCCTGGATCTGTCCCTCAGCGCTGTCCCTGGGCTCTGATGCAAATGTTCCAACCATTAGACCTGACCATCACTGCTCCAACCACTGGGATCTACTGCCCTTGCTGCAGTCTGTGACACCAGCCATTTGCCCCATGTAGCAGGTACAAAAATGGCTAGGATGAGCTTCATCGTTACTGAACATCCAATTTGCATTCAACATGCTAGATATTTAATACAAATGAGTCAGTCGGAAGTGACCGGATTTGGAGACACTGTTACTGACGAATCCCATGGACTTGTCACTCAAGGAAGCCTTCAAAAAAATAGGACCAGCTCTTCAGCCAGTGGAAACTGATGTGGCATCAGCAACATCGATGGAGCTGGGCTGATTTATACCAGCCAAGGATCTGACCCCAGGTATAAGCCTAATGTCTTTAAAAGTTTTCAGTATGTACCCAGTGCTGTTTTGACTTGTCCTCTGAAGTTGGCTCTGAGTCAGATGCAGCTTTAAATAGCATTTTAGCAATTATTATGCCAGCTTAAGCTTTCACTGCATATTAGGAATCACACAGACGTTTTTATTCTTTTAATTTTTTTTTTTTTTTTTTTTTTTTAAGAATGAAGTAAAATGTATAATTTATCTCCATCAAAGAAAAGGCTAAAATAGTGCTTGGGGTTACAAATGTCCCATTGACATGCATGCCAACACTGGGAAACTGGAAACAGGAAGATAACTTAGCACTTGTCATCTTCAAAGCACTGCGCAAACATTGGCTGACACCTATCTCTCAGGACGACTATGGGAATTTAGGTATTCTAGTCCCTCATACTTGGAGACAGGGGAGGGTCAAGGTCACAGAAGGAATGAACTTCTGAGACAATCACAAGAGATCTGCCTCCCCAAGCACTAGTCAAAGCCCTAGCCGGCTTTCTTTCCCTTTTCCTTGCCCCGATCCTGCTGAGCAGGATGGGAAATGCTGCAGCATTATTGTCTTATTATTCTTAGCAGCAGTGTTACGTATTTAAATAATGCCATAAATGTATATCTCTGAAATGCAGTGTCAGAGGCCTTATGGCCCTAATGCAGCAAAGCAGTTAAACACAACTTAATTTAAGCAACGTGATTAACTTTGAGGGCCTTCATGAGACTGGAAACACGCAAGCACCTGTGTGCAGCACTGATGGGATTAAGGCCTCAGTTTTCTAGGCCATCGCTGCACATCGCTTCCATGATGTACTTTAGGATTCAAAACTCAGAGTAAAGAATGAACCGATCCCCTTCCAGATCCAGGAGTGGAACAACAAAACTGCCATCCCAGATCAGACCAGTGGTCCAGCTAAACCAGATGCCATGCCCAAAAGTGGCCAGCACCAGCTGCTTCTGAGGAAGATGTATGAAACCCTGTGGTTGGCAGTTACAGAATAACCTGCCCACGGGGGAAATTGCTGCCTACCCAACATTAAAGATTGCCTTATGCATGTATTAAGAGGATTTATATCCCTTCCAAGAATCCTTCTTGTTGTTGTTTTTTAAGCCTTAAAATAACTCTGGATAGTTGTCATCCTTATGGAAGTCCAGTCCTATTTTGAATCCTGTTAAACTCTTGGCTTCTATGAAATCTTGTGGCAATGAATTGCACAAGCAAATTGTGCATTGTCTGAAAAAAATTCCTTTTTATTATTATTATTTATTCTATGTATTACTGTACTAGGAGCCCTGGTCAGGGACAAGGTCCCCATTGTGCTAGGTGCTATACAAACACAGAACAAAAAGATAGCCCCTGTCCCAGAGAGTTTACAATATGATTATAAGATAAGAGACAACAGATGGCTACAAATGGGAGAGTACAAGGAAACAAAGAGACAATATTGGTGATAGGAAGTTGTCTCTGCACACAAGCAGCCTCGATTTTATCATTTTGCCACCTTTCCATTTCAATGAAGATTCCTTTAGTCTCTTATTATGAGAGAGGGAATAAAAATATCCAATCTACCTTCTCTAGCCCATTCATTATTATTGTGTCTCGTTTTATTCTCTCTCTCTCTCTAAGGTGAACAATCACAGATCTTTACATACCCCAGTACCACGTCCACAGTAGCCCGGATAGAATCTGTCATTCGGCTGTATCAAACAATGATCCAGTCCTGCAAACACATAGAATCATAAAAAGAGACCTGGAGAAGTCATCAAGTCCAGCCCCATACACTATGGTAGGACCAAGTAAACCTAGACCATCCCTGACAGGTGTTTGTCCAATCTATTTTTTAAAACCTCCAATGATGGCCATTCCGCAACTTCCTTTGGAAGCCCATTCCAGAACTTAACTACCCTTATAATTAGAAATCTTTTCCTAATATCTACTGTGATGGGGTGGCCTCCGTGCTCCCCTGGGCCGAGTGCTTTTTCACTGTGGTAGGACACAAAATGGCCGCCCGGGACTCCCACCAGTCTCAAGATGGCGGCCGTCTCTCTTCGGACCAGTCTTCCCACAGGTCTTCGCGGGCCGAGTAGTGTCCTTGGGTTCTAGGGTTTGGGGGGTAGGGGGTGTCCCCCGCCCTCTCCTTCGGACACCAGCCCAGAGGCCCTGGCTGACAGCAGTGGCTGGCTGCTGCTCTAAGGAAATCCACAAGTCTTTTCTCTGGGCTGCTTCCCTACCCGGGACCCCGTCGGGGCTAAGTGGCCACCCCACGGGGGAAACCCCCCTGCTTTCCTCTGGCTTCTGCCACTCCAGCTCCTGCTCCTGCTCCTGCTCCTGCTCCTCTCCTTCTCCTTCTCCTTCTCCAAAGCTCCTTCTCCAAACTCCAAGAGCACATTGCCTGGCTGGCAGGGAGCTCATATCTGCTCCCTGGCAGTGCTTAATGGGAATCAGCTGGCTCTGGCCTCAGCTGACCCTAATTGATCCCAGCTGGCTCTGGCCTCAACTGACCCTGAGTAGCCTGGAGGGAGCCTTGGGCAGCTGCTAGGGGAACAGGGCTTTGATCATTCTTGGGCTAATGTAGCGCCCTTCTACCACCCTCTGGTAGCCCCTGTCACACTACCTAAATCTCCCTTGCTGTAAATTAAGCCCATTGCTTCTTGTCCTACCTTGAGTGGATATGGAGAAATATTGATCACTATCTTCTTTAGAACAGCCCTTAATATATTTGAAGACTGTTATCAGATTTCCCCTCAGTCTTCTCTCAAGACTAAACATACCCCGTTTATATAACCTTTCTCCATAGGTCAATTTTTATAATTTTTGTTGCTCTCTTCTGGACTCTCTCCAATTTGTCCACATCTTTCCTAAAATGTGATACCCGGAATTAGACACAGTACTCCAGCTGAGGCCTCTCCAGTGCCAAGTAAAGAAGGACAGTTACCTCCAGTGTCTTACATATGCACTGTTGTTAATACACCCCAGAATGATATTAGCCTTTTTTGCAGCTCAATCATATTTGAGAATCAAATTCAATTTGTACTCCACTATAATCCCCAGTTCCTTTTCAGCAGTAGTATCACCTTGCCAGTTATTCCTCATTTTGTAGTTGTGCATTTGATATATCCTTCCTAAATGAAGTACTTTGCACTTGTCTTTATTGAATTTCATCATGTTAAATTCAGACAGATTCTCCAATTTGCCAGGGTGGTTTTGAATTCTAAGCCTGTGCTCCAAAGTGCTTCAAACCGTTTCCTGCTTCGTCATCTGAAAAGTTTATAAGCTTACTCTCCATTCCATTATCCAAGTCACTAATGAAAATATTGAATAGTATCCGGCCCAAACAGACCCCTCTGGGACCCACGGTGGTATGCCTTCAAATTTGAGGGCAAGCCATTGATAAATACTACTATTTGACTATGGTCTTTCAACCAGCTGTGCACCCACCTTATAGTCATTTTATCTATACCACATTTCCCTAGTTTGCTTATGAGATTGTCATGTGAGACTGTGTCATAAGCCTTACTATAAGCTATATCACATTTACTGCTTCCCCACAACCAGTAGGCCAGTAATCCTTTCAAAGAAGGAAATTGGGTTGATTTGGCATAACATCGTCTTGACAAATCCATGCTAATCTTTAGTGTCCTATTATCCTCCAGATGCTTATAAATTGAATGATTAATAATTTGTTCTAGTATCTTTCTGGGCATCGGAAAAAAAATCTTGACTGGTCTATAATTCCTCAGGTCCTCTTTGTTGCCCTTTTTAAAGACAGGTCCTATGTTCGCCCTTCTCCAGTTCCCCTAAAGTTTCTCCCACGTTTCAACATTTTCAGAACAGGGCGCTATAAGCAAGCATCATGGATGGCAAATAGCCTTGGAGAAGGCTTCGCTTTCCAGCCACCCTGCCTGAAACTTGCTGTTGCCGTGACAACCATCTAGCGGTGGGGGTGGTGGAAGAAGTGTGGAAGATGCTGTGATCAAATGCAGAAAAAGAAGATGATCCCTGAATGCGGAGAAGGACCTAACACCACACTTCCAGAGGTCTCCTGACACCACCAACGGAATTTTAAATAAGGAACTCAACAGTCTGTAGTTCCTTAATAGGGCTTTGCTGCCAAAGGGCCTGACATGTTTCCCATAATGAGGTGGGGTGGGGAGGAATGGGAAAAGAGAGACATCCCTCCATTCTTCTTATTTCCATATTATTTTGTAATTAATTTGATGCTTTTTACAGAAAATTAATTGGTTTTTGATAGTGAAATAGAAGGAACTAGCTAGACTCTGGCAAATTAAAAACAAGAAAGAAAAGAAAAGAAAGGAAGCATTCCCTTCTAATAGGCCCCTATGTCAGACTAATAATGCTCTCGCCCTCAGGTGCTTAAAAAAAAATAAGTCCAAGAGGAGACACAATGCAGAGGCTTGGCGGTTTAAGGGTTAATCTGCCTCCCACCCGCCCTCTTGCAACTAAAGCTAAGCAGATTAATTAAAACTTAAAAGGGCTCTGATTTTGTGACAAGTAGGAGACAGAAGCGCCACAGACTCTTGCCTATAATTCACCACTGAAGAATGACATTCGGACTGGCTTGAGCTATAATTAGCTTGTGATATAGTAGGCTCCCTGCAATTCCCCACGAAAGCACAGCCTCTGTTTTATATTTTTCCCCTCCTCCCCAGATGTACATATTTAAAAATGGTAAACATTAATTTATATGGCGCTGACAGCTGTGGGTCATGCTGGCGGTTGATTGATGGCCCTGTAACCTCAACAGGTACCTGTTCTACTTCATTTGTCATCCGCTGGTGAAACAAAAAGCCATTCTGTAATATTCCTGCTTCATATTTCATTTTTTCAATAAATTATCTGCAAAAAAAAAAAAAGCCAAGTTCGAGCTCTCTTTCCCCCCCCACCCCTCCCGGTCAGCCTGTGCTGAATATTCATGGGACAAAGTTATTTATTTTCCAGCCACGGGAGTTACTGTTTCATATTATTTACTGTAGGGAATCATACATAAATTGCCGTTATGCAGCACCTTTCATCCACAAAGATCACAAAGCATTTTGCGAACTGTAGATGAAATTTACCCCTGTGTAGAGGCCCGGCACAAAGAGTATGTACCACTTATATCCTCAAAATGGGACTTAAGTGGTGCATAAGCCTTTGATTGGATCTTGCCACCGGGGTGACAGTGACTTGCACTCTGTGGGTCTGTCCCCACTCCCCTGATTTCAATGGCAAGGCTTTCATTAACTTCAATGGGAGTAAGCACTCAGGTCCACGTCCTCAAAGTTATCTAGGCTCCTAAATTGCATTTATTTCAAGGATTTGAGGATCTGGGCCTGAAATACTATGGGTATATCTTCACTGACGGCGGCAAATTCGCTGCTGTCAGATCGATTTATCAGGATTGATTGAGCCGAAGTGAAGACCCACTCAATTGATCCAGAAGTCAATTTAATAAAACCACCTCCCCAAACAGCATGGCGCTGCATTGACAGGTACACATTTCCCATTGGTGCAGAGTAGTGGAGATGGCGGGCAGAAGGGAATTTAGGAAGTCAATGTAAGTTACGCAAGCTACTCTACGTAGCTTGCCTAACTCCCGTCGACTGCCACTGAATTTGCCTGTCAGTGTAAACCAGGCCTATATATGTGTTTGAATACCATGGTAATGGTTATACTATATTACTAGCTAGCTAGCTAGAGACACACACAGGAATGACTCACCCACTACCGTTAGCTCTGGAGTGGAAGATGGCAATTTGGTGGACATCTCTTAAGCCAAATGTTTTAAATGTGGTTGCCTAAAATGAGGTACCTAAATCCATGGTCAATGGGAGTTCTTGATGCTCAATCCCTCTCCAAATCAGTTCACTTATTTAGGTGACTATCTTCATGCACCCATGTTTGAAGCTGTTAAGGCACATGAGGGGAAGAAAAGAATCCTTTCAGCCCGAAAGTCATGGAACAACCCCCTTCTCTTATGAAAACTCCCATCTGATTTCTAAGGCTAAGGGGCCAGATTTAAAAATCTCTCTTTACCAGCTAGCACCAGAAGAGAAAGTCTCAGTGTTTATGTAGTTTGTTGTTGATTTATTTTATTTCATTTATTATTTTTTATGGCTTGGAAGCCAGAATTGTGGATCTTTTCCCCTCTAGACTTTTCTTATATAGTTGGAATTTATTTATTTATTTATCTTAAAAGCAATATCTCACTTGGGCGGGACATAAGTTCTTGATGTAGGGTTTTGGTATGGGAAATTAGAGGTGGTGGTTGTTCTATAATGGTGAAAACGCTGTTTACTTATGTCATTTACACGTACAACTTGGTTTTATCAGTAGGGTCTCAGTTTTTGCTATTTAAAGATTTATCTGTAAAGATTTATGCTCATGCAAGTAGCATTAACCCAGAGGGGGCTACTCTCATCCATACAGTTAAATATGTGCATACCATAGCATTGTTTACATCGCAAGCGTGGGGCCTTGGTGTGTACATTTATATATCGTGTGTATTACATATAGTCCACTATAGTGGACTATTTATTGTGAGCACTTTTTGAGAAGCTCTAACTCCTCATTTGTTTGCACCAAAGCTCTGATCTTTGGCATGGAACAGGCCAGGGGCCAGGGAAGTGTTTTTTTTGTTGGTATCATGAAATTCTGGTCAGATTTGGCTGAGTTACAAACTGTTGAAAATTGTCATTTACATGCTATGGATCGTTGTGATGAGTCTTCCCTGAGCCTGGTGAATGTTCTGAGGTAATTACCTGCGAGTCCTATGATGGGCCTGTGCCAACCAAGCATGGCCCAGCCAATCCACAAACAAGGTTCTATCCAGATGACCTCCGCCCCCTGCCCAGGCAGGTATATAGGCTTCCAATGGAAGCAGTCCCTCCAGTCCAATAAAAGGAACCAAGAGAGCATAAGTTCTAGACTTGCTTCTTCTACTAACTGGTGCTAATAATTCTGGGCCCATCACAACTCTCTTTATTAAAAATGACTCATATCCTGCTGAGTGGGTAGAGAAGCTGCAATAAAACCCAGCATTCTACTATGGTAGAATGGTAATCCCAGATCCCATCTGTTTAACCACACTGCTTCTTAGAAAGAATCTGCCCTTCGGGCTGTCCATGTAGTTTGGGTGCAGGTGTGAAAAAACGTGTGGGGGAAATCGTTTTGGGCAACCCGAAACAAAAATATTTCAAACTTTTCAGTGAACCCAAGAAAGTTTTGTTTTGGGTGGACCCAAACATTTGGATCAATCCAAAACAAAACATTTTGTTTCAATTTGGAAGGTTTTTTAATCATTTTTAAAAAATTAAATACAATTCAAGAAAATTTAAAAACACGTCTTTCTGAAATTATCTGTTTTGACATTTCTGAATATTATCCCCTCAGCTAAAACAATTTACCCAAATCAACCTAAACTAATGAGTTGTTTCAGACAACCCACATCTGAATTTTTCAACCAAAAAAGGTTTGCACAAAATTTTTTGCTCAGCTCTGTCTGCATATCTTTGTCCCTATCTATGCTATCTGTACAATGGGACTATTCAGATAACCCACTGTTTCTGTGTGTCATGCATCCCACTCTTGGGGTTAGTTCTCAGAGGATAACTGTCATCTCCTGCTGACAGATAATGGTATAGCCCTGTACTCAAGAGAAAGCAGTCATAGCTGCATTGGTGAAGGTTCAGGGGTCAAGCCCTGATGTTGATGCATGGTGAGAAGGTTGTCATAGTTAAACATGAGAGAATTTGGGTTCTTCTTTAAAAAAAACAAGGAAATTACAAATTAAAAGAGTTATTTAGACTGCAGAGTCAAGCATTGCAATGTTAGGAAATGCAAGAATTAAGGTTGCCAGTGTAATCTTAATTATAGACTCCTAGAATTTAAGGCCAGAAGGGACCATCATGATCATCTAGTCTGACCTCCCACACATCACATGTCACAGAACCTCACCCAGCCACTCCTACAATAGACCCATCACCTCTGGCTGAATTACTGAAGTCCTCAAATCTTGATTTAAAGACCTCAAGTTACAGAGAAACCATTATTTATTCTGGTTAATTCTGCCCCCTTGTGCGCTTGCATTTATGTGATACATGATTTAAGTACATAATTAATAATAATAATAGTCTCTATTAGGAGTCTTATTACTAATTGATCAATAACAGTATGTTTAAAATTGTACAAAACAAAGAGGTAGAGAGAGTTCCTGATGCAAGGAATTTGCATTCTAAATACAGTAAATGCTTACCACTTCATTATTAATTACATTATTTACTAATCAATGTTACTGCCTCCTTACATCATTGTTTGTGATTTTCTTCTTCACTTTGGCCCCACACTGCTGAATATGGTTGATGTCCACAGTTAAAATCGCTGGTGTGATAACTCCAAGCAGGATGCACTATGGCGGCGTTCTGATTTTGAGACATAAAGAACTCATGCCTGTTCTTGTTGGAATCAGCTGCAGTTCTTCCACTGACACAGGTTCTTATGGCCTGATCCTGCAATCCCTTACTCACAGGAGTACCGGACTGCAAGTATATTTACAGCTATTCCCACTAGAACTCCCATACTGGTTACTTGAGTAAGCATGAGTAAGCATTTGCAGGGTTTGGCCCTCAGACCCTGAGCCTGGACCAGATCTGCTCTGGTGCTCAGGTAGAGCAGCCTGGACTGCAATGAGTCCATAAAAGAACAGGAATCCATACCCACGAATCCAAAGGAAGGATAGTTTGTAATGCACTTGGGATTCCTTTGGTATTAAAGTCTCTGGACCTTATCCCCCAATTGCTTTGCACTCTGGGTAGTCATTTACATTGGTGCAAAGTGAGTGTAACACTATGTCATTCTGGTACAACAGCACTTTATACCTGCTTTGCACAGATGAAAATGAAGACACAAGATACAAGGAAGTGGTGAATCGGATCATCTATATGCAGTAAATGTTATTTGTAATTTATCATTGCAAGTTTCAATTGTAAATTACAATGAATCCTCGGCTCTGGGTTTTGCTTTAAAATTATTTATTTGATATTTGTTTTTGATTATTTCATCTGATGTTCTCCAATCTGGTAGAGAGAAAACAATATGTTCTGCTAATGACTGTGTTTTTAATGTCTGATGAATTTTCTTCTGTGAAAGAAGGACACAGCTCTCTTGATCTCAGCCGCTGAATGGATCCATACACCCTGGAGGCAGAATGCTGCCAGGATAATGACAGAGCTAATGTAATTAATTAACCCTTCTGAAGTCTTAATGGTTCAAAATTCCAGGTAATGGTATTTAGGTAGCAATTTTATTTTTATTTTATTTCTTTATTATTTTACACTTATGTAAAATCTCAGTCTGAGACATGCAAAAAAGCAAAATATTCTAAGAGCAAAATGGGGAAAATCGAGGGAATTGATAAGATATAAACTTTATAATTTCTTTTAAAAATACATTTTCCATTTCACATTTTAAAGAGTGGCAAAAGAGAGGATTTACTTTGCAAAGGGGAAGGATGACCTTGTGTTTGGATTGTGACTCAAGAGATTTGGATTTTAATTCCCACAGACCCTTGTGTGACCTTGGACAAGTCACTGAAAGCTAGATTTTTAAAGGTAGTGAGGTGCCTAACTCAATGGGAGTTAAAATCTGGCCCATAGTCCCTCTGTAACGCATTTTCCCTTTCTGTAAAATGGGGATAATAATACTTCCTTCCCCACAACTTTTATCTGTGTTATCTGTTCAAACTGCAAATTCTTTTAGGCAGGGACTGTCTCTTACTATGTATTTGTACAGCACCTAACAAAATGAGGCTCCTGGTTGGAACCTGTAGGCACTACTGTGATGCTAATAATGAAAGATGACATTCAATTAGCATTGATGAATGTGTTAGGGCACTTTACGTCATCCTTTGTTGCTCAGATTCTGGTCTCATACTGGTGTAAATCTGGAATAACTCCATTTACATCGATGGAACTTTTCTGGTTTATACCGGCATCACCAAGTGCAGAATTTAGCTCCATATTTCTTTTACTTTCAAATCAAAGATGCTCTCAAGTCCTTCCTGAACAGCAATCACAATATCCCAGTCATTTAAGATTACAGGTTTTTAACTCATGGAAGAACAGCTTCAAATTTGCCCTTGAAACTGACATTTTGTGTCAAACAACCCACTTAATTCAGAGTCTGTATGAAGCCTAATAGCTTTCTCTTTTTCCTGTTGTTACTGAAAAGAAATATATTGTCTTAGCTTTTCTGTATGGTTTACATTTCTATAAGCAAGTGTTACAGGGAAAGTGTGCTTGTTATCAGCTGTGACTTCCAAAGGTACGATAACTAGAATAACAATATCTAGCTCTTACCTGGTACTTTTCATCAGTAGATTCCCCAGCACTTCATAATATTTTTTTACACTTTTGATATATTTATATTCTCACAACACCCCAGTGAGGCAGGGCAGTGCTATTATCCTAGATTTACAGATGGGGAAATGAGGTACAGAGTGGCTAAGCGGTCTGCCCAAGGTAACACAAGAAGTCTCTGGTGAAGCAGGGAACTGAACCCAGTTTTCCAAATCCTGGTCTAGTGCCCTAACCATATAGTCATATAATTCCAATGGGGGGTTAATATCTTTGGTATTTCTCTAATGTGCCTTATGTAACCAAGACCCTGCTGGGTTCAAGATCAGGCTACGAACCTGGGATCTTCAGTGCTTAAAGCATAAGTCTCTAGAGTAACTCTGTAGCAAAAAGCTGTAATAAACGATTACCCACCTATGTGGATTAGACACTAAAGTGGGATGAGGGAAGACCCCCTTCCCCACCCCAATGTGGATTACCCTTGTACTTGTCAAAATTTGTGATAGGCATGTTCTGTCAAAGGGAGATCTTCACCATTATGTAGTGTTATTTATGTTATAGTCATGCCCAGAGTCCCCAGCTGAGGTCAGGACTCCACAGAGCTACACATTGCACACACTCATGGGAAGAGGCAGTCTCTTCCCTGAAGAGTTTACTAGCTAAACAGAAAAGGGAGTACATTTTATAGAAGGGAAACTGAGGCACTGAGCGATCACATGAATTATCCAAAGTCACAGTGGAAAGGTGTGCCAGTGCTGATGACAGAACCCAGCTCTCCTGAGCCTGAGTGCCTTAACCACAAGACCATTCTTCCTCTCTGATTCCTGAAGAGGAATATGGAACAAGCAAAAGAAATGCGATTCTGTCTTATCCGCTCAACACCCACCATCCTGCAGAGCCTGTCCACTATTAAGACATATTCCTGATATTCTGTCAACATTTTCCTTTTCTCACTTTCATCCCACTACTTATATTCTTACCTCCTTCGGCCACCGTACGCAACCATGTCATGGTGGCGCTTTCCTCTCCAACCATAGGTGCAATCGTCATTGGCCTTTGCTCATAATAAATCAGCACAGTTGAGGGCTGCAGTAACTTAAGCCAGCTACCTATGACCCTCAAGAACAATGCGCCAGCTAAGAATTGGCAGAACATAACTGCACTCTGCCCTGACATACTATGTGTAGGAGAGATAGGAACAGGAGTTACGTATTCTGGCTTTAAACCATCTAACACATCTCCCATGCCGAGTGAATTCTCAGCTGGCTGGCTGCAGCCAGATTCTGGTGTTAGGAGGACAGAATCTTGCCCTTTGTCTGCAACTATGGACATCTTGAAAAAAAGTCTGATTTCCGTGTCCCATTTTTCTGGAAGTGAACATCGCAGAGAGCCTGTGTGCGATCCCACAGGCTTGCTTTAGTAGAATAGGACCCTGGCACTCATCCCTTTTTGCTTTTGATGGAAGTTTCAGAGTATTAACAGAGGCTTTTTAATTGTGAGCCTTCTAAAAGCCATCTTAAAAAAATCTGCAATATAATCTCACTCAAATGTTATTTCAATGCCAATAAAAACCAATGAATAGACTGAAGATCTTAGTAAATAAAATACTGTTATTTCACTTCAGGGATTGCAATTGTTGGCCTGCCTGGGGATTTTCACTGAAAATGAGATTGGTGGTTTCATCTTAGCCTTAGTAGATAATTCACATTGAAAAATAATTCAATAATTATTCTCATTAGTCAACTAGGACAGAACAAGAAGTAATGGAGTTAAACTGCAGCAGGGAAATTTAGGTTAAATTTCAGTCAAAAAACAAAACAAACCCCAAAGAACAAAAGAATTCAGGGAATGGAATAAACTGCCATGACAGGATGCAGAATCATCACTTGAGCTATTCAAGGTTGAGACTAGACACAAATTAGCAGGGATGATTCATTAATGGCATAGGTCCTGATTCAGCAAAGCATTTCATCGTGTTCTTAAATCGCACTGAGTCATATTATCAAATCTGAGTAAAAAAAACCAACAAAAACCTTTGGGCAAAGACTAAAGGCACTTTCCAATATTTAGAAAAAAAGTTTACTCACATAGCTAATTATTTGCTGGATAGGGCAAATTTTCAGCTAAAAACCATGAAAGTTATGAGCAATTTCAAAACAGGGAGATATAAAAAAAGGACTGATGCAAACTGTTATATTTACCAGATTAGCTACACCTCTTTCCCCTTCCTGGTCTCGTGACCCCTCGGGTGTCAGGTCTTGGGCCTTTACTTATCTGAGGGTGAAATTTTGCAGTTCTTTCAGCGTTATACCAGGCCATGAGCCTGTGTATCAACCATGCTTACTCAACAGGTCCAATTGGATTTGGGCACCTGTGTTCCTTTCCTTGAGGAATCTGTGACCAGTGCTATATAATGACCAAACAGCCTTTTTAAAACCAAAGACTGGCTTATTTTAGCAGTTGGAAAAAAGCTTTTAGAGAAAAATGGTTGTAAAACAAACAATCTACGTGCATGTCTATCTTACCTAAAGTGTTACCATCCCTTGATGTAATCTAGGCAGGCCTAATTTAGACAGGTTGTGACAAGCTTGAACAATAATTTCAAACTATGTATTTCTGCTAACACGGTCATATATATTTGTGGACTCTGTCTCTTTGTCTACTTGTCCATCCCTAGACTGTGTCAAGGGAGGAATTGTCCTTTCTTTCTCTATTGCTAGTACATTGTGGGTGTTGCTGGAAATCTATAATTAATAATAAATATATGAATAATAGTTACTGAAATAACCCATATTTATTCTGTACCTTTATACTAAATTCTGCACGTTCTATTCTTTTTCCAGAAACTGAACTACAAGATTGAGACAATGGGTCAGATTCTGAACTCAGTTGACTTACTGTAACTCTGGATAGTTACCAGTGAAAACAGTGTTAGATTTTCCTACTCTAACAAGGAGCCAGTTCTCATTCTCTACATTTAGATGGGAAAATGAATGGTTATTGGTGGAAATAAAATGATTATTGCATGGAGCCAACTTCTAAGCAACTTGTGAACCCCTCTTTGAAGTCTGATGATTGGTTCATGCTAACAATATAGTGTGAAACACCTGATTTGGTTACCTTTCCTCCATCTGAGCAGAGCTGGAGGGAAAGGCACTGTTCAAGACTTAGCTGGAAGAAGACTCAATAATCCCTAGGGTAGTACAGGAAAAATCAGTACAACCGGAAGACAGATGGGGATCAAACTGTGGTGGGAGCCAAAGGCAACATGGCTTCCACAGGGCTGTGACCTGAGGCAAGGGATGGTATGGAGGGGTTATGTTGAGAGTTTGGAGTGTAGTGCTTTGAAGGGCTGAGTTAGGAACTGAGTTAGGTTCATCTTTAGTTCTAAATGGTAAATCAATTGTGCCTGGAGTATTTGCTGCTTTTATGTCTGGCAGTCGTAGTAATTTAATAAACTCACCCAGATTGTCCGTAACAGAGTCCACTGAGATCTAGAGCCTGGATAGCCTAACGCTCAGAGCACCTACAGTGCTTGCCTCTGAGCGACAGTCATTGCCTCTGCACTTATGACACACCCAGAACCCTAGCAGAGCCTAGAGAGCACTGGTATATCACAACACTCATAGCGACCCCTTGAAATGAGGGAAGCTACACTACTTGACTCTTCTCCAGGCACCGTTTTATATGAGGCTCTCAAAGCATTTTACAAACATTGATGAATTAAGCCTCACAACAGTTACATACGAGGGAAATACGTGTTATTATTAGGGTTGGTTGAAAATTTTCTATTTAAACTGGTTTTCAATGGAAAATTGGAATTTTGACTTATAGTAATAACAAAAGTGTTTGTTTTCTGTAGAAAATTTTAATTTTTCATCAAAAGACTCAATGCCCGAAACCAAAATTTTTCAGACGAAAACTGAAATATTTCATTTTGGATACGAAAACTGAAATATTTTAGTTTGGATATGCTGTTGCAGTGCCTCATGGGAGTTGTAGTTTGGTTGCATTATGCTCCCGTTGTCTTATATGGGACACTGTCCCCAGCTGAACTTCATCTCACATGATGCATGACAGCCAGGGACTTCCAAGATGCACCACCTCCCTTCTCCAATATGGGAGACTATGATGCATCATGGGATATGTAGTCCTACTAGGAAACCCATGCTATGGAGGAGAATGAGAGCATGAAGCACCTAGAATACAACTAAGGCACCGCAGCACCATTTCAAAATGGGAATATTTCCATTTCCTGCCAAAACATTTTGGTTTTCAGACAAAATTTTTCAGTTTTTGGCCAAAATATTTTAATATTTGAATTTTCAATGAAAAATCAAAATTTTTCAGGAAATGCTTCAACAAAAACAATTTTTTTCATTTTCATTGAAATTTTCTGGAGTTAAAAAGCTCAGTTCCCAACAAGCAGTAGTTATCTTCATTTTACAAATGGGTAAATTGGAAAAATGAAGCAAAGTGGATTACCTAAGGTCTCACAAAAAGCCAGTGGCAGTGCTTGGAACAGAAATTAGTCTGGGCCGAGGCCATAACTGTATCTCTGTTAATCTCTCTTCCTTTCATGCACTGTTGACAAATGAAGAACTCTTCAAAACAGGTTTTCTTTGTATTTAAATGCTTGGATGTAAAGTTGGTCAAAAGTTTGAAAAGCTATGGAATGGCAGAATTACGGAATTTAATTTTGACTTTTACCACTCTCACTTTTCCAAAGTTGGAGAAGTTTTGAAAAGTTAAAGTGTGAAAAGGGGGAAAAAAGAGAGAGAGAAATATATTGTATTGCATTCAGTGGCAAAAAGGGAAAAAAGGTAAAAGACAGAAAAATGAAACTTCAACTTTTGAAATTTAATATGTTCAAAATTTTTCAAAAAAGTATTTCACAAAAAATGAAAAAAAATCCCATGAACCCTGTGAGATGGAAATAATTTAGACATTTTTCACAATATTTTCCCCATTGTTTCACCATCTCAACTTTGATGAATTTCTGTATCTTATTTCAGCCTCTTTGGTCTAGAATTAAATGCAGAAATCTTTGGAGATTACACTTTTTCTTTCAGGTTTTCATAAACATCCAAGTTTCATTGGGACAGAAACAGTGTAAGAACAGCATTATTAAAGGTAACAGAGTCTTTCTATTGATTTCAATATACTTTGCGCTAGTACTCCATTAGTACAAGTGCCTCTTTGACATTTAAAGAAATGTGAGGCACTTTTTTTTTTTTTTACTAAGATATGGAGGCAGAGATACTGGGTCTTATACCAGTATAAATCATGGATAAATCCACTGAAAGCTAATCTAGACACTGATGTATAATTCTTGATTATAAGGAAAGAATCAGACCCATACCCTCCTTTATTCTGGCTATAAAATGCCATTTACAGATGGTATTATACTGTTTTATTAACATTTTTATATATTAATAAGTAATAATACACAAATGAGGATGAAAATATTTGGAAACCTACATATTGCAATACAGTGTAAATCATTTTAAATTGATTATGTCGGAATGGCTGCTCTAGATCATCTCTGTCAAGCCATCTGATGGACACATTTGAGGTAAATCTCAAGTTTTATTCTGTCCGCCATACACGGGCTCAAACTGTGCTCCAGGTAGAGATTCATAGATTCCAAGGTCAGAAGGGATCATTGTGATCATCTAGTTTGACCTCCTAGAACATCCCCAAAATAATTCCTAGAGCATATCTGTTAGAAAAACATCAAATCTTGATTTAAAAATTGTCTGTGATGGAGAAGCCACCACAATCCTTGGTAAATTTGTTCCAGTGGATAATTCCCCACACTGTCAAAAATTTACACTTTATTTCCAGTCTGAATTTGTCTAGTTTCAACTTCCAGTCTTTGGATGGTGTTATACCTTTTCTGCTAAACTGAAGAGCCCGTTATTAAATATTTGTTTTCCATGTAGCTATTTATAGACAGTGACCAAGTCACCCCTTAACCCTCTCTTTGTTAAGGTAAATAGATTGAGCTCTTTTAGTCTATCACTATAAAAGCATATTTTCTAATCTTTTAATCTCTC
Organism: Emydura macquarii macquarii; assembly: GCF_026122565.2. Classification (NCBI taxonomy): domain Eukaryota; kingdom Metazoa; phylum Chordata; order Testudines; family Chelidae; genus Emydura; species Emydura macquarii. Next base: position 789,347 of record NW_027131178.1, read on the forward strand.
TCGTGGCTTTTCTCTGAACCATGTCCAATTTATCAACAACCTTCTTGAACTGTGGGCACAAGAACTGGACACAGTATTCCAGTACCAAATACAGAGATAAAATAACCTCTCTACTCCTATTGAAGATTCTCCTCTTTATGCATCCCGAATCACATTAGCTGTTTTGGTTACACTGGACTCATGCTCAGCTGATTATCTGCCACAACCCCAAACCTTTTTGAATCACAATCTATCATTCTATAAGTATGGCCTACATTCTGTGTTCCTAGATGTATACATTTAGGTTTTGCCATATTAAAACACACATAGTTTGCTTGTGCCCAGTTTATCAAGTGATCCGGATCACTCTGAATTAACGACCAGTCCTCTTCATTATTTATCACTTCCCCAATTTTTATGTCATCTACAAACTCTATCAATGATGGTTTTATGTTTTCTTCCAGATCACTGATAAAAATGTTAAATAGTGTAGTGCCAAGAACCAGTCCCTGCAGGAATCCACTGGAAACACACCCGCTTGATGACAATTCCATGTTTACAATCACATTTTGAGATCTATCAATTAGCCAGTTTTTAATCCATTTAATGTGTACAATGTAATTTCTATATCTTTCTAGGTTTTTTAATACCAAGTCAAATGCCTTGCAGAAGTCTAAAGAGACAAGATGGGTGAGGTAAATCATTTTATTGGTCCAACTTCTGTTGTTCAAAGAGACAAAATTTTGAGCCACACAGATCTTAGATTGACACTCTTACCTTTATCAACCAAATTTGTAATTTCATCATAAAAAGCTATCAAGTTAATTTGACGAGATTTACTTTCCATACACCCATGTTAATTCACATTAAGTGCATTTCCCTTCTTTAATTCTTTATCAATGAAGTCCCCAATCAGCTGCTCCATTATCTTTCCCAGGATCAGTGTCAGACTGACAGGCCTATGATTACCTGGATCATCCCATTTACACTTTTTAAAAACTGACCCAACATTAGCTTTCTCCCAGTCTTCTGTAACTTCCCGAGTGCTCCAAGACTTAGTGAAAATCAACATTAACAGTTCAGCAGACTCCTCAGAGAGCTCTTTTAAAGCTCTTGGATCCAAGTTATCTGGACCTGCTGATTTTAAAAATGTCCAACTTTAGTAGCTTCTGTTTAACAACCTCCAGAGATACTAGTGGAAAGGAAAGAGTGTTATCATCACACTATGATGACTTTGTCATCTGTTTTTCCCCAAATACATAACAGAAATATTTATTGAACACTTCTGTCTTTTCTGCATTATTACTGATAATTTTGCCATTTCCATCTAGTAATAGACTAATAGGCCTAATCCAAACACTGGATCCATACCCTCCCAAATTTTCAGGTGTTTGAAACCCAGATCTCACCCACATTTCTTGGCTTGAATCCATCTCTAGTTCCACTATTGGAAAAGAATTGAGAAATTGGAGCTGAAATCAGCAACATGGATCTGAGAGCAGAATTTTGCCTTGAATACATTTTTGCACCACTTTGCAAAATGGTCAAGAATATCTACAAACTCAGACAGTGGGACTCTCTTGTGTTGGCATACTTTAAGGTTGGAATATGGTCCTATGAAAGCAGACAATTATAAAAAATGTGGATTTCCTTCCTGCACCCATCTCCCTTCAGTAATTTAGGTTCTGATTCAGGAAGGGACTTAAGCATCAATGGGACAACTCAAGTGATTAAAATTAGTGTACTCTCCAATTGAGGCATATATTTTCCTGTATATCATGAAACATCCAAGTGCCATTAATAAGACAAAGAAGGAGAGGTAATATATTTTATTTGATCAACTTCTGTTGGTGAAAGAGACAAGTTTTCAAGCTTACACAGAGCTCTTCCTCAGATCTGGGTGTCATTAATATCCACGTAGAACAAAAGAACAGCTTTGATAATGTCTATATCATTCAATTTATCTGTTTACTCCAAACAGTATTAGTCACATGGAATAGTCATTCCCCTGACCTGTATGCTTCTAGTGAACACAAAGCAAATTCTAATCTGTATAGCCATACATCTTTGTACAAACACTGTTAAATGACCAAATGTCTTGAATGATGAAATTCAAAACCTGGATGTTTCAAGTGTCATGTAAGAAATTCCTGGTACATAAGAAAACAAATGGGATTGTCCTGGTAAAACCAGAACATGTGGGCAATTTATCTCAAACTCAAACTATTCACCGACTCTTAGCCCATAATGATCAACAAAACAAAACACAATGATATTTTCTTTGGCCAACTGGAAGGATGTGACTCACCCTGGAAATGTGGAGGAGCAGAATTTTACTAAATTGCTTTTGACCACATGTACATGGTCTGGGACAAGGATCAGAGTGTGAGGTTTTTCAGTATACAGGAGGTGCAGACTTTCCTTCCCAACACTAGAATATCCCCAACTCAGGGGTTTAGATGATGAATCTCAAATACAATATTCTTTTTGCCTTCTGATTTTTTTGTATACTTAGAAACCTCCTATATCTCTGAAAATGTTAATAGGCTAATTATCACCAAGTCAATTTGAAAATCATATTCCTTCCTTTCCCCACCTTTTTTTTTTAATCATAACCCCTCCACCCCCTACACTACATTTTTTGGCAAGTTTAAAAAAAAAAAAAAAAGAAAAATCGAGTGAACTTAGCCACAAAATAAGTCAAGGGAAAAATGAAGTACTAATTAAGAAAGCTGGGGTTTTATGCAAATGACTTCTTCACCGAAGACAGTCTAATGAATGTGCCCCGAGTCGATCCGTGTGCGTTTTCGCCAAGCTGACAGCTGGCTCGGAGGAAGGTCAGACGGAATCAAGCGTGCACAGAGCATAATCCTTCAGATTGGCAGCTATGCCCCCTGGTCACTGTTTGATTATCTCCCAAATTGCTGTATTTCACAGAGATAATGATTTTTTATGGTCACAGATTTGAAGACAACTGCTGTATCCTGAGGGTTGTCGTTCTGCAAGGAGACACTGCTGCTTCCTTCAGAGGAGAAGGGGGGGGAGGAAGTTCTCTCTCTCTTTTCTCCCTCTTTTCCTTCTAGATAGCTTTTTAATAAAGGAGAAGAGCCCCAGTTCAGATCAATTAGGCATCTTGTCCCATTCAGTTAGCTGATGTCTTATGGGTGGGGCTGGGGGCTGTATAACGTTACAAAACATTGCTGCACTAAGCCCGATCACAACTCGTGGAGATAACACAATTCTCCACTGAAGTATGAAAGAGCAAACATTCTGAGGGTGGGGAGAAGTCCAGGGGACTCTAAAGGAATTCTCGTCCTAATATGATTACTGTTCATCGTTATTTGGTGGTTTGTCATCTGATAGCAGGATACGCTGGGCCCTGGGGGTCTGAGCAGTACTGTGGGACGGCAGAGGGAATGCCCCAGAGGCAGCATTGGTGGATGCAGTTTTTCAAACGAGCCTGAGCTCCGATTTTCAAGTGCTCAGCATCACCTATAACTGAGGGTCCCCTTGGTGCACCTGTGGCCAGTATTTTGCAAGAGCGCAGGACCCAACATGCTGAGCACCTCCGAAAATCTGGCGTCTTTTGGACATTGGGCCCAGAGGCTCCCAAGACAGATAGAGGAGGGAGGGAACCACCTCTTTTTGATGCAGTTGGAAAAAAAACCTTCCTAACTGTCAGGGTAGTTAAGCACTGGAACAAATTACCTAGAGAGGTTGTGGAATCTCCGTCATTGGAGGTTTTTAAGAATAGGTTAGACAAACACCTGTCCGGGATGGTCTAGATAATACTTAGTCCTGCCTCAGTGCAAGGGACTGGACTAGATGACCTCTTGAGGTCCCTTCCATTCCTACACATCTATAATTCTATGCCCCTCTAGTGACTTGTCATGCTGGCACCACTGCTAGCTGCTTGAAAAGAATTCCTTCCCTTTCCTTGGCACACACACACTCCACAATGAGAAGGTGTGCATTGTGCGTAACTCTGCACCCTGGCTTTTGGTATAACTGCTCCTGAGCTGTAGCTTGAAGGCACCCCTTTATTTCCATAGGGTCACTTATGAATATTGGGCTGCATTGTTATACATGTCACTATTATTTCATGAGTTGTATAGAGCACTGGGATGGGGATGTGAAAACTTCACGCTGTGCCAGGACAGGAAGGGGTTGACTGTCAGGCCGCAAATGGCTCCATCTGGAAGGAATGAGCGGGGGGGGAAACAAGAAATAAAAGGGAGAAAACAGGTTTCCGGGGACTGGGTCCCCTGGTAAAGGGAGATGATCTCTCTGCTGAGTCTGGAAGGAGCTGGTTCCAGGGGCCTGAGAGCTAGGCCCTTGTCTAAAGGAGAGGGAAGGCGCGATGGGGCTGCCTGAGGGGAAGGGAAGTCCGGGTACAGAGTGTTTATCCACTTGGTGAGTTGGAAAATTAGCTGGCTCTCCCTGAGAAAAAGGAAAGTCCTGGAGAGCAGCTGACTGGGTTTTATCCCTCTGTTTGGGGTTTTCAAACCTGGTAAATGGAAAGGACTCTACCTGAGGGAAAGAAAAGCCTAGGTATGGATTAAGTGTGGGGGAAGGGATTTCTATCCCTTTGGAACTAGCCCTGCTCCATACCTGGGCTGGAGACGTTGCCCTCTTGCTGATTCTTTAAAGGGGTTGCATGTGTCTTCCCAGGGCTACTTCTGTGGCCTGTTGGGCTCCTACTGAATAGGTAACCTGAAGGGTGTAGGCTACATGTGTTGGCTTATTACTGTAGGGCCATTCATGAATGCAGATGATTTATTGATGCATTGGATTCTGGGCTCCTGTGTTGTCGAAAAGACCAGGAGAGTATTTGCTTTGAATAGCACCCCTCTCCCCCACACACAATGAAAGGCAAAAATGGGAAAGAGCACGACAGTAACTATTGGTACAAGACCAAACTTGATCTGGAGTATTGACCTAATGCCACACTTTGTGTCTCTGTAGCTCTCTAACTCCCATACCTCCCCTAGTAACATAGGTGCTAAATTACAGGCTATTTATGAAGTTTACTACTTTAGCTAAAATTCACAGCAGGAAATCTCTTTTTTGCTTCACATGGAGGAAGTACGATGCATAGTAAAACTATTCATGATTTACAAAGTTCCTTGCAGGAGCTCAGATGGGTTTGATATTGTAACGGCGTGTACCAGGCCCTTCGTGGCCCAAAGTCCTACCACAACCTGCCCCAGGGAAGGAGCAGCAATGGTGGTTACTTCAGGCCTGCCTAGAAAGGATGTGCAGAAGAAGCCAATCAGAGCCCCGCAGGCTCAGATAAAAGGACCTGCAGGGCCTGAGCAGGTCAGTTCCTGGTTGGGATCAGAGGTGCAAGGAAGGATGCTCCTTGCTGGTCACAGGTGCTTGAGGGAGAATTGGAAAATGGATTTGGTATTTTGCATTCAACAAGGAGGAAGAAAACCTGACAGAGAACTGTAACCCTAAGGTAATGGGTGAAAGAAAGGGATTAAGTGGGAAAAGGGCCAGGGACTAGCAACAGCAAACAAGAGGCAGTGACACATGGCTGCTGTGTATAGGGTCCCTGAGTTGGGACCTGGAGTAGTGGGTGGGCCTGGTTCCCCAACCACCCATTTCTGGAGTGGCCTGAGTCCTGTAAAGGGGATACAACTAGTTTTTAAAAGACCAAGAAAAGGACCTAGATTTAAAGGGACCAGAGTCAGGACTGAAGATCCTAGGGAGGGCAGTATTTTTTGTTAAAATCTTTGCTACCCCCCAGAAGGGTTTCCTTCAATTTTGATTATGTGACTTAGCCAGACGGATGAGCACTGAAGACCTGCTGAGAAAGGTTGGCAATCTTCAGGGGTGCCAGGATCAGGGGGGGAAAAGATTGCAGCACCACACCCAGCTATTAGGAGGCACTCAGATGAGATGAGTAGCATCTATACTGACTTAGGTTTTTCCCCACTTTTTAATCTTCTGTTTCAATTGCTCACAGAGAATAATGCAGGATCTCTCCTTTGGCTAACTTTAACACCTACCATATGCTTTCTTATAGCTGTAAGAGTCCAATAGCCAAGTGGCCAGAAGTGTCCACTTCATATCTGATGCACAGAATCTTGGAAGTTAAGGATGGAAAAGACCAAATAGGTCATCTAGGCCTTCCACCATTACACCTGCAATACTACTCTACAGTCTAATAGATATGGCTGTAAGGAAGCTTTATCTTGAGTTACATCCTAGATTTAAATGGGAGGAATGAGAACTAATTAATGGGTAATCTTTTGTTGATTACCCCAAATGATTGGGTTTCTGATGTTCATGATCTTCAAATGCTTGTGTGCTGTAGTTTCTCCTCCTGGTCACATCCATGACTAATAATCTTTCCTTAGTAGCTGATCTCTACACGTTCCTGATCCTCCCTCTGCCTGTTCTCCAATTTATTTGTAGAACTGGTTGGGAACGTTCTGACCATGGTTTTGTTTTTTGTTTTTTTCAAAAAATGCTAATTCGTCAAAACCAAAATAGTTTGCAAGAAAGGTTTGGTTTTCAATAAATTTCCCATTTCCAAAAAAAGTTGAAATTTTTTGAAGTGATGGGAGCATCCCATTTCAACACACTTTAAACAAAAAAAAAAATCCACCTTTTGGTTCAAAACAACTCTTCACTTTAAAATTTGTTAATTTAAGATAAATATTTTAAAAGATTAAAATTGAAATAACGTTTTGGTGAACCCAAATCTAAATTTTTATTCAAATTATTGATTTCCAAAAAATTCTGAAACTGGCTTTTCATTCTGTTGTATTACTGATTACTTATGTTAGCCATGCAGAGTAAGTGTAGCTCAGACCAAGTGAGCTGGACTATTTTTTTTCTAACTCCTATATCAACTATTTAAACTTCAGTTCCAGGGTTAATTAGTTGCAACCATGCACCCTATTGATGGCACTGACAGAATATTTTGAAGACAATGGGGTTGCTTAGCTATAAATGAGGACATAAATTGGTCTGTAGAATATTTGACTTGCAGTGATGCACAAGAAGGAAAAAAGCTTGAATTTGAGATTCCAGGGCAACTTTGCTCAGCTGGCAGCGATTCAGACAAATAAACATGGAATCCCATGATGTCACTTGACTATTACATGGGCACCAAATTCACATCCTGATGGTTGTGCTGTTTAAACATGTTTTCTTCTGTCACTATGACTTTAGATCTAAGAACTTATCACTAACACAATGGTGTCTGATCAGAACAGTTGAGGAGTTAGAAAAAAACAATTGAATCACCTAAGGATAGTCATAAATGCTGACATGATTGTTCCCATTATGTTCTATGCTGTAGATTGTAAAGTTCCATTTAGGACTCATTGTGAAACACCTATAGTGCAGTAGCACCTAAAGGCCTTAACTCTGTCAGGGTCCCATTGAGCGAGGTGCTGTACAAACACAGAAAATAATTGTCCTTCCCAACCAGTTTACAGTCTAAAAGACTCAATGGTCTCCTTTCTAGGTTCCAAACTCTAAAATGTATGTGTGAGATCTAAGTTTGGAGGTAATTGGGTGGGATGGACTCCTGATAACCTTGAACTGTTTTGACTAACCAGTGTTCTAGTCTCAGATGACCATAGTGGTTAAGAAAGCCCACTTCCTTCTGCAAGTGGCCAAGTGATTGTGCCCTGACCTATCAGAAGCAGGCCTTGGTGCATAATGAACTCATGACCTCCAGCCCTGACTATTCCAACTCATAATCAGGAATGAAGGCATACACCTTAAAATACTTCCAACTGGTGCAATAGTTTGTACTTAGGAATATGACTTCTGAACACATCCCCCCCAAGTTGGCTCTCTGTATTGGCTTCCCTCTGAATAAATATGGAGTTCAAGATCTGTCTGTGATTCTAACCCTTCCGTAAGAGTGGTTCCCTCTACCTGAAAGTCACTCTCTCCATACCCAGGATTGCTACGTTCCACAAGAACAACAAATTGTTGTGTGATGTGAGGCTCACAAATGCAGGAAAGAGAATGGACACAGGAGCAAGGCCTAGACTAAGAAATTCATTCCTGCAAGACATAAGGATGAGCGTGGATTACATTTAACTGAATTACGGGCCTGGTCCAAAGCCCACTGAAGTCAATAGCAGACTTTCCATTGACTACAATGGCCCTTGGGTCAGGCCTAAATGCACTACGTTCCCTAAGTGATTAAGGGCCACGTAAGTCTTCATGGCATGCTGATTAGTTCGGTGAGACCTTTAGATGTGTAATGATGAGGGTTACTCTTTACTTCAAATTCCTAGGGTACAGTAGCAATCACAGTATAGGTGCTTCAAGCACTAGGCCTTGTAGGAGCTAATCTGGTGGGTCCCAATAACCACTCAGACACATGGCCAAAGGAAAGGTTTTTACTAGAGCTGGCAGGAAAAGGGAAGACGGCAAATAGCCCAGGGGCACAGATTCCAACAGTTACAGTTCGAAGTGAGCAATAATGGTTCTTGTTTGGGTCCCTGGGGCAGTCCAGTCAAGAGTCAGGGCTCTTCAGACCGAGTGCCTGGAGTGCCTTTTCCAGTCTACTCTCTATCCAAGCAAATAGGAGCTTTCCGGGTTCCAGACCAGCTCAGTCAGTCTCTAAGTGGCGCACCTCCACACTGGCTCCCTGCCCAGCCGCTGCTGCTTTCTTTCATTTCCACACAGACCTGTACCCAGGTCTGGCAATCACAATCTGTTCCACACACGACTCTGTCCTCAGTTCCTCTGGCTTCTCTCTGCTTGTCATGTGGCTGCTGCTTCAGCTTCCAAACAGATCTCAACCACTTCTGGATTCAGGACCTTTCCCCTACCTGGCCAGGGGAAGTGCAGTGGGAAGGGGGGTGATGGCAGCAGTAATCCCCTACAGTGCAGATCCATCACACTGCCCTCTGGTCTGAAAAGGATGCGTCCTCATGTCCAGCACTAGTCCATGTGGAAGTCTTGGTGCCAGCAGGGGGCACTGTGTGCTCTCTACAGCCTCACATTCCCTCTTAGTTCTGGGTCGATTATAGGTTCACCTCCATTCTGTGGGGTAGGTTCTGTTGCTGGGGTGACCCCCACAAGTTCCCTCTTGTCACCAGACTTGGTTCCCTCTGATAACGCCACACCCGGATAAGTCATAGCAAGGTTAGATGGCACACACACCGTCACCCAGGTCTGGTCCTCTTCACTGCCCTGTTTGACCACCAGAGTTTTTTGACCATTGCCCAGGTCTGCTGTTGCAAGTTGGTCCTATCTTCAGTTGGGCCAGGGCGATTGTAGTGTAGGACAAAACTATTCCCAGGGCAGGGGATAGTTCACAGATTATCTCTGACACACGGTTGACCACCTGTATGGACTCTTATACATCTCTTGTAACTTGGTGCTCAAACCCCTTTTCCTTTTGTGGTCCTTGACCAAAATCAGTTCATCCTCCTGGTGTATCTGGGCATACACCCTTAAATCATAGTGGTCCTTCTGTCTCTGAGTGACCCTGCTCTGGTGGTGCTTCACCAAAAAGTACTGAGCATGCCAGTCACTTGTGTAAGTAAAGTGTGGGATCAGTGTACTCTTCTGTGATATCTGTCAGCAATTCCTACCAAAATGTTTGGGCATGAGACTACCTTCATCATATGTGTTGTGTACCCCATAGACAACTGCACACTAGGCCAGTAGGCCATCATGGTGTAGGGAAGCAAGCTCTCCTCGTTCTGTTGATTGGTATTCACAAAGCATGACAACACAGTTGTCAGTGTATGGTTCAAACCTTCCACCAGCCTATCTGACTGTGGGTGGTAAAGTGTAGTGAGAGTCTGATTTATCTTGAAGAGGTCTCACACACCCCTTCGAACAAACATGACTCAAAGTTTCACCTTTAGTCAGTGTGCAAGGAGTGAGGTATGCCATAGTGGCAGACAAACTGCTCAACAAATATCTTAGCAACTGTTTGTGCCTCTTGGTCAGGCAGTGGACGAGCCTCAGTCTACTTCGAAAAGTAGTTTGCAATCATGAGGCTGTACCAACAGCCTCTGTCATATAGGGGTCCCAGAATATCCATAGATACCCTCTCTAGATGGCATCTCATCTGGGTGGTAACCATAGGTGCGCTGGATGTAGTATGAGCTGTATGTATGGGCCCAACAGGCATAGCACGACTTTATCACAGTTCTTTGTCATTCAGGACAATAGTACTGACTTTGAACCCTTTGTATTCCCAAATGCTCCCTAGGCTTGCTGCTATGCAATGCCTTCAGAATCTCATGGACCCATTGTGATAGTCCGTACCCCTATGTTCACCCCTTTTATAGGACTATGTTAAATCTTGTACAAAGTATGTCTTGTGAGGTATCATTTGAAAACTCATAATCTGCTGATTATCATTGTCCTGGTAAAATGTGTGGCAACATTGTATGTAAAGTTATAAGATTCTGCTGCATGATGTTACTAAGATATATTCCAAATCAGGAGAGTGGTCACAAACTGGTTCTCCATAGACAAAAGGCTAGCCAATGCCCCAGCCAGGCATCAACAAAATCAAATGGACAGTCACCAGCTTAAGTGGCCATTGTTTGGCAGCAAAAAGGGTGTGGGCAAAAATCTACATCTTGACATAAGAACAACTGGGGGTTCCCATCCAGGAAGACTTTCTGTCTCCTGAACCACAGCTGGAGATGATTCTCAAAGAAGAGGAAACATAGCAGAAGGGAGAACAAAGGCCACAAATCATTTTTCTCTCTCTTCTCTGATCATGGTGTTAACAACACTTGAAGAACAAAGGAAACAGCATTGGACTAGGAGAGGGATCCTGACTGAAAAGAAGTTCAGCCAGTAAGACTGCTAAAGCATGTGGTGAGAGAGACTTTTGCTTTGAATCCACTTAGCTTGTTAAGTATTAGTTGGGTTTCACTTGTATTTTCTTGTAACCAAGTCTGACTTTTATGCGTCATTACTTGTAATTGCTTAAAATTGTTCTTTCTGTAGTTAATCAACTTGTTTTATTTAAACCAGTGTGTTTGGATTGATGAGTTAGCAGGATTGGGGCATATCATTTTCTATTAATAAAATGACAGACTTTATGTGAGCCTGTATTGTCCAGGAGGGGACTGGGCAATACAAGGCACACATTTCTGGGAGAAAGTCTGGGACTGGGAAGTTGCTGGTGCTGCTCTGCAGAGTAATTCAAGAGTGGCTGACCATAGTACTCATACCGTATAGCTGGGAGTAATTTACATGCCGGAGGCTGTGTATGAGCATACCAGGAGTGGTAGCTCCCACAGCAAAGCAGTGTAAAAGGCACCACAGGTTGGGGACTTCAGGGGACACAGCTGCTCCCCAGTTCACTGGGTAATGTCACACTGATCCCTGTGGGACCCCTATTGAGTATAATGGCCCATGTTCTCCACTGCCTTTTGATGCCTAAGTAGCAGCCCTTGCAGTAGGTGTAAGTCAAGTCAGGTTTATCTGTATCGGTGTATAGCTGCATCTGCTGTGCCTCTTCTGGTAGTTCTGACGGTCTTTCTTTCTTCCAGTTCCTTAGCTGGGAAACTATTGGGTCTGGACTCATGAATCCTTCAAAGTTGTGGCTCCTTCATCTTACATCACTGCATCTGCCTCCTTGTTGGTGACCCTTTCTTCTGGGTTCAGGTCTGCTGCTAGGCTGGAAGTATTTTGTTCCCCAGTCCCAGCTTCCTTGCTGTCACTGTCCAGGCTTGGTCTCCTAGATAGGAAAACTGAATTAATGTGCTGTTTTCCTAGACGGTCTCTTTTCTGGTACTGGAGCTGAGTCAGCTGTTCAAGCCACCAAGCTAATTGTCCTTGATTCACAGAAATTAGGAAACCATCTGAGAGACTGATGATCTGTTCTTAACAATAATTCTTTGCCCAGGAGGAAGTGCCAACAATGTTTGGTGAAGGTTACCACTGCCAGCAACTCTTTCTTAGGTGTGGAGTAGTTTCACTCTACTTTGTTCAGGGTCCTGCTGATGTGGATGAGCCAGCACCAATGACAACTTCACCGGCATCTATGTCTGGGATGAACAGTAGCTGGGGATCTTGGTAAGCCAATATTGATGCAGACATGAGCCTCTGCTTTAGTTCCAAAAAGGCATCTTGGCATGGGATAGTCCACTCAAATGTCTGCCCCTTCTCTGCCAACTTGTGCAATGGCTGTGCAATTGTGACAAATTCAAAAATGAATCTCTGGTAGTCTGAAGCCAAGTCAGTTGCAACTCTGTACTTCAGTGTCAAAGTGTCACCAACCAGGATTGAATGTTCTCCATCTGTTCAGGGTCTGTCCCTATAACTAGGGCATGTACATCAAGGGATGGCAATTTACCTAGTCCAAGGAAAAAATGCCTTTTGATGGTTTTACCTTTAAGTTGGCTTGGCATAACCTCTCCAACACAACGCCTAGCTTCTGCAAGTGCTCCTCAAACAACTTCCCAGTAATTATATCATCAAGATATGCCTTGAAAAACACACCCAGAAGGTCTGCCAGCATGTTATCAGTCAACTTTTGTAATGTTCCAGGGGTATTCAAGTCCAAAAGGCATGACATTAAATTCAAAGAGGCTCTGTTTGGTGATGAATGTCATCTTCTGTCCATCGTCAGGTGCAACTTCATTTGTCAGTAACCCCAGATCCAGGGTGGAGAATCAACTGGTCTTTGATAGCAAGTCTTGAGTGTCATCAGTCCTAGGGAGGGGATATACATCTCTCATGGTAATGTCATTCAACCATCAATAGTCCACACACCTCTGTCCCTCCACCTTTCTTTACCAAAACTATGGCTGCAGCTCATGGGCTCACAAAGGGCTAAATAATGCCTCTTTCTACCATCTGTTGTAGTTGTTCACTGAACTCTGTGGTCCTAGTCTCAGGTCTGGCATCTCCAGTTTCAATCCAGTGCTGTCAATCCTGTACACTCCAGGTCATCATCCCCAAAGAAGAAGACATCAAGGTAATTTCCCAAAAAGTTCTGGGCTGCTTGTAGGTAGTCCAGGTGATAGACTCCTTCTCCTCAGCCCCACCCTGCATGAGATCTTCTCTTTCCCATGTATGTTTCTCTCCTATGTTCAGTGACTCATTTTTTTCAGGATCTTGCAGTCCAGCTAGTACATCAGGGACTACTTCTGAATACAGAGTCATTTCTGGGTGTATCAAGCCCCCAGCCCTGATACATGACTTGGGTACCATTGTCTTGCTGGTAATCCTGACCAGGACACAGTGTCTCATGCTTTTGCCCGTCTGGAGAAGAGAAGACTGAGGAGGGAGACTTAACAGTTTTCAAGTACATAAAACGTTGTTACAAGGAGAAGGGTAAAAAATCGTTCTCGTGAACCTCTGAGAATGGGACAAGAAGCAATGGGCTCAAATTTCAGCAAGGGAGGTTTAGGTTGGACATTAGGAAAAATTTCCTAATTGTCAGGGTAGTTGAGCATTGGAACAAATTTGCCTAGAGAGGTTGTGGAATCTCCATCATTGGAGGTTTTTAAGAACAGGTTAGACAAACACCTGTCAGGGATGCTCTAGTTATTACATCGTCCTGCCTAGAGTGCAGGGGACTGGACTAGACAACCTACTGAGGTCCTTTCAACTCTTACACTTCTATGATTCTATGACTTGGGAATCCATTGTCATGCTTGTAACCTTATCAGGACCCAGCCTCTCATACTTTTGTCTATGCTCCAGGTCACCAGGAATGCATGTAAACACAATGGTGAGGGATCAGCATACCTTCCAGTCCATCTACTGGGTTCCCCTTCACTTGTCCAGTAATGACCATCTCACTCTTCAAGGTAGCATCACATTCCTCTCCATGGAGACCTCACACGCCTCTGTTTCACCCTAACTGGTCTCTCCTTGATACAGAGGCCTCTGTTGAAATTTGAGGTTGGTCTCATCCTATTTGAGAAAATCAGTCCTGATTAGGGCTATGTAAGGATGCTTCTTCTGCTACAGGCATTCCCATGTCCAGAGTAATAGTTGTTTGCCATATTCCCATAATCTTGAGCTGAGTTTGCTTTGCCACCTGGACTGCCCCGTTGAAAGTTCTCAGCTTCCTCCCTGGCTGGCTCTGTCCCACAATCGTGAATGTGTGGTGGAAACCTGTGCCCTAGAACCTACCAGAATTGTACATGTGTGCCCATTGATCTTTCCTGTGATGTAGTACTTGGGCCTGAGCTCACTGCAAATTATAGTCTCTCATTTTGGGCCTACAAGCCTACAGGAAAGGGGTTGACCCTTGGCCCCTGTCCTTAGTAGGTTCCCTTCTTCCAGGAAATACTGCTGAGGGCATTTGTGCTGCAAATGGCCTCCTTTGTTATGTCTCCAACATTGTAGATCTCCTCTCCTTCAGGATGGTTATTGAGTGGGGTTCAGTTGCTTCCTATGTCTAGGTCGTCTTCCATCTGTGCTTTCTAGATTATAGGACTCTCTTTCTGCTTTCAGCTGGTTAATATCATCCTGAATTGCTCTCATGCCCTCAATCAGTTCACTGAGGTCTGAATCATATGTTTCCTGTAGCAGCAGTGACTACAAGTTCAGCCTCATGCATTAGTGCCTGGGGGTGGCCCTCCTTGTTCTGCAGCCTCTCTAGCTAGTTCTAGCTCCATAGCAGTCCTGAGGGCCTCTTCCAGCCCTGCAGGTCTCTCCTTATGAAGAGCTATCCTTCTCTCTCTCTCTCTCAGCTGCATGGATTGCAAATTGGTCTCCGGAAGATAAATTCTCTGGTCGTCATAGTCCAAGAATGCCTTGGTGGCCAGTCACTGGGCAGCATATCCCAAATTGCTGACAGATTCTTCCTTTTCTTGTCTGGAGTTGTTGAAGGCTGCTCAACTGCACTCAGATCCGACACAGAAACCACGGTCAGGCATCCTTCACAGAGAAATATTCCCCTGAGTGTAATGGGGACGTTTCTGTTACAGTGAGGCACCATGGTCCAGTAGATGGAGCACTTGGCTGGGATTCAGGAGACCTGATTTCTTTTCCTGGTGCTGCCTAAGACTTGCTGTGACCTTGGTCAAGTTGCTTCACCAATCTGCGCCTCTTTGTCTTTCCTATTTAGATTGTAAAATCCTTGGGGCAGGGACAGTTTTATTTGCTCATACAGCACCTACCACAATAAGGCTCTGATCTTTGTTGATGTCTCAACCCCTTACTGCAATATAAATAAATTGTGCTGTTGCTGACTATGTTGCATCTTTCTTTTGGCTAAAGAAGACTTATCACTTTAGTTTCTAGGGCTGACAATCCGGAATCTTTTCAACAGCAACTAAAAATTCAATGTTAAAAGAAAACAGTACAACTACTTGTTTACTGTAGGCTTTCATTTTCATTGTGAATGAAGCTGGCATAGCAGTCTCATAACACTCATCTTTCTCTTGCATGCCAGAGGAGCTATTTTTAAAGGCGATGCACTGTATTTTCAAAGACTTGCACTATCACAGGCTTTTTTTTAAACTCTTATTTGGGTAACAAAACAAGGAAATTAACACTCCTGATCCTCTTCAGAAGCAAAGCAACCTGGTGTTTGTTTGGGTTGCTTTTTTATGTGGGTGGGGGAGAAGGGGAGGCATAAATTTGAACTGAAAAGCTTTAACTAAAAGACCAATCTGCGGCTAAATGCCAGGAGTGAGCTATCCCACCCAATTATGAATCCTCTCGGAATTAGGGAGACATCAGTTACCCAGCTTTGCCCAGTCTCTCTAGCCATGCCCCTGGATAAAATACAGAGCCACAAGGATAGTTAAAACAATTATCATCCAGTGCAGCTTGAGCCTAAACTACTCTGCTAGGAAGTGGAGACCCTAATACAGCAAGTGATCTCTCTTTCTCCCCTTTGGGTAGAGAAGCGCCTGGCTTTCTAAGCAATCATGTGCCTCTGAACTAGTCCTCACAGGGATTTGGGGCAGCCTGCCAGTGGCATTACAGCCCATTATCATCATTACGTGTCACTGGAGGCAACAACAGGACAGAGATGCAGAAGGGACTGGGAATGAGAGGAGACATTAATAACTATACATTGCATCATGCAGACAAAAGATGTGTAAAGGCTACAGGAGCAGAGGAAGAAAAGAATAACAGAAAATAAGGAGGAAAACATGAACTAATATGAAACTAAGCTGACATGGAACTGTCCTTGTAATAAAACTGATAGGAAGCATGAAAGTGGTTTAGGGGTTAGGGTGCTGGTCTAGCACTTAGAAGATCCAGATTGAATTCCCTGCTCTGCCCTAGACTCTCATTTATGATGTTGAGCACATTGCTTAAGGACACTTTGGGCTTGTCTACATGGAACAGCAATGCACCCAAGGGAAGGGTGGTTTCTAAAACGCACCAGTGTGTTGCGTGCTCACGGGCTGGCACAAACAAAAAGTTGCCTATTGGGCATTATCATAGTACTACATTCATGCACTCTAGGGCTCTTTTAGTTTACACCAACAGTGTCTACATGAGCCAGTGAGTATACAACACTTAGGTGCACTTTAGAACTTGCACCCCTTTGGTGCACATGACTCTTCCGTGTAGACAAGCCCTTACAAATGCATTCAGCTGCCTAAAGCTGGATCCAGGCACCCAACCTACTTAGGCCTTCTTATAAATGCCACTAGCCACCTACCTGCATCTTTAGTAGCCCAAATACCTATAAGGATTTGGCCCCTTACTCTCTCTCTCAGTTCCACATCTGTAAAATGTGGATGCACTTTGAATGGTGTGAGGATAAATACATTAAAGATTGTGATGCTGGAATACTTTGAATGGTGTGAGGATAAATACATTAAAAATTGTGAAGTGCTTGGATGCTATTATTATTGGATGCTGTTATTAAACAGGGGTCATTCACACATCTCTCCTTCAACTGCTATTGTGACTGGTTAATTATCTCTGATTAACCCTAGTAATAGTTTGTTTATACAGTGATATCTTAAAATACTCTTCAAAACTCTCCATACACAGTGACATTGAGCCACGAGCCTTCTATTTGTGAAAGGGCAAAGCTACAGCCAGCAGCATGTGCCGCATCCATTTGAAATCACAAAAGTGATCTTCAGGAAAGAAAAACATTCCTATCCCAGCACACTTTCCATCTGGGAATCTGACAGTCAGGGCCCAAGCATAATTTTTTTAAGGCCCAGTACAAACTTGTAACATGGGTCCCCTCCCACACACATACCACAATCCCTCATCCCGTACATACAATCTCATGAGCCATGAAGAATTTTTTTCCTCATGGTAATGGGGGTTGCAGCCTGGGCCGGGCCCACAAAAGCCTCCGGGCTCTGGTAAAGTGTACCCTTTCCCCACCGCCCATGTGAGGGCCCTGCTGGCAACACCCTTACAGTAGCAGAAAGTACCATTGATTTACACTGAGCTAGGGTTTGACTTTAGGGCCTTCTGTGAACAAAAAGTGGCTTTTTGCAGCCATAGGAAACATTGGTACATCTTCATCACAGCTCCTCCCCTGCTTCCCTCCTTCGGTCCAGGTGGCAGTATTTCAGGGGGCAGCTGGTACCAGTGGGAACATTCAGCATAACTGATAAGCTGTACTGACTAGCAGGTAGGGGAAACAAGCAAGGTTCTACCCGTTTCACACCACTCCCTGCTTCATACTTCTTTGTGCCAGAATCCAAGGTCTGGACGGATGGGCATAAGAGGAGGCATTCTTACGCCTTTCAGTGGGGGCTCTGTCACAGTCACAATCTAACCTATAGTGAGCAGAAAGCAATTCGGTCTTTAAATCGTAGCTGACCGACTGCACCTCTCACAGTGGATACGGTCCCAGCACCCTGCAAAAAGGATGGAGGCTCAGTGCTGTCAGGAATAAGGACTTGCAGCACCATGGTCTCCTGGCAGCCTATGAGCACGGCTGAGCCACAGCAGAACCACCTGATGGATCACTCTGCCTGATTGGCCGAGGAAGTCAGCAAGCCTACTCTTACGCCCAACAGTGACAACTGCTCTCTAGGTGCTAGCTCAACACATGTACTTTCAGCTTTGATCTCTCTTGTGCCTGTCCTGCTTCCAGCCTTGCTCGTGTCCTACCCAGGCTGCTCAAGCCCTGCTTCTCTATTTGCTTCCTGGTGCAACCCCCTTCCTTTCCTGGGTTACTTGGGAGCAGGCAACACTCACCGGTGTGCAAGGGCGCCTAAGGTTGCTGACAACAAAGGAGATCCTGAGTATCCCAGTGATGACGTAGAATAGGTGGGAATCCTCTATCCACCCCCTTGCTGCAGTCCCTTTACTTCTAAAGGAATGTAAAATCGGCGGTGCCTCCACCTGGCTGGCCCCTGCACACGCTCAATAGCAGGCCTTGGGAGCTTCCAGGACTAAACCTAGTCTAATAATAATCTGAGACATAGATCTAACTTAACAATTGCAAACTAAATATCCAATATACTTCAGTTAGAGTTAACACACCTTTACTTAACAAATTAAAGAAAAATGGCATAACAGACTGAAATTAACCATCACTGTTATTTTAAATCCACAGGGGCCGTTGAATAAATCAATTAATAAAATAGTACACAGTAATAAATGAAACTCGTCTAACTGGCATCTACACTGCCACTATTTACCCCATCTCCGGAGTGTGCACTGCCCTAGAGTTCAGAGCCCTGACCCCCTGCTTGCGTGGGTGCACTTGAAGATCTGAAGCAGCAGACAGCGCTCTGTGGGTTCAGTGTACCAGTCCAGTCCAGGTATCACGCTGGCGATCTGGAGTTGGCCCCACCAAATGTCTGCAGTCCTGGCCCTGCTTGAAGGGACTCTCTCTCTGCCTCTTCTCAGGCCCTGTCAAAGTCTCTCTGCTGTGCCCCTTCCTTTACACGCCCTGCCCCAAACAACAGAGGGGGGGGGGGGGACACTCACACCACCTTCACTGCAGGCCCACCTCAGGCAGCTCCAGGCTCTGTCCCTGCCCTGGCCTGGGCAATGTCCCCAGCCTCCAAAACTCCCTGCTGGATCAAAACTCCAGCAGGCTCGCAGCAGCAGCTTTGGGACCCCGGCAGCAAGCAGTAGCCAGCAGCTTCCAGCCTCAGCTACACTCCACCCCAGCACCAAAATGGAGCCCCCCACATGCTTTTCTCTGACTCCCTGAAAGGGGAAGAGTCTCTCTCCTTTTTCCACAAGGCATCCTGGGAGTTGTGGTCTCCCAGGATCTTCCCAACTGTAAAACTCCCAACGAAGTTCCAAGGCCCCTGAAGTACGGGGTGCCTACACTGGCTTTGTTTTCTGGCTCTGGCTCTGGCCCTTTGGCTTTGATTACTGGCTTCTTGACTCTTGCTCTGACTTTTGGCTCCTGAAGCCCAATTCCTGCTTCAATCACTAGCCATGAGTGCCCGCATCGTGATTCGTGACAAATGCTAACTCTATGGGAAGAATTTGCCACCTGATTCTTCACCCGTACTAGCAGTAGGCCCTGGATTTCCTTAGCTTTGAGCAGCTCAGTCTTTGATCTGATCAGGGAGCCCCATAGGTAGCATGGGTGCTATGGCACTCTTTCAAACTTCAGGTACCAAGGTGAGAACTTGATGTTCAAATAGCTGACCCTGTTGTTACAGAAAACATAGAAACACTCTTAACCCAAAGTCTGTGTCTCTAGAACTCACCCTCTATCAGGTGGCTCCACAAAATCATCCTAATTGTAGACAGTTAACAGATTTTTAAGGCCAGAAGAGACCACTGTGATCATATAGTCTGATCTCCTGCATAGCACAGACCCCAAAATTTCACCCAGTTGCCCCTGCATTGAGCCTACATCTTGGTGGGGAGTTTTTGCAAATAGAAAACTCACCCAAAATGCATTTTTCAGAGCCCCAAAACTGTCTGAGAACTTGGGTCAAACTTGATGAATTGTTTCAACAGAGGAAAAAAAACACTTTTCCCCCCAAAATGTCAAAACGTATCATTTCAGCACTCCGAAATAATCATTTTGACTTCTCATTTTGAAAATATTGTTTTTAATTGACATGTCAAAGGCTTAGTTCAACACAAACAACATTTTCTTTTCACTTTGGTGAGGAAAAATGGGTGAAAAATTGCAGTTTTGCCACTGTTGGATAACTTTGCATTTCATGTGGTGACTGGGGGTGGAGGGGAATATTGCACTAAGGGAAAGTTCTGGCTGGAAGCAGGGTGTTCTGGGTATCTTGCTATCTGAATATCCTGATGTCTGCTCTCTGGAGACTTCCAGCCAAACATTTGCTCACTTGTGAAGTCAAATGGTTTGTACTGGCATCTCAGGCAAGTTTGAGCTCTCTGCCTTCTCAGATGGTGAGAGGTGCATGACTTGAGCAGCGTGTCTTGGCACCATCAACATTAATTCCACTGGGTGTTCCTTTGCCATCAGCTGGGGCTGATGGTTCATAGGCTATGTCTACACTGCCACTCAGAGGTGTGATTCCCATAGACAGCCTCGTGTTAGCTCAGTTTGAGCTAGTGCACTAAAATTAGCAGCGTGGCACTAGTGTCAGTTCAGGATAAGCCCCACAAGCTTGGATCCAAGAGGTCAGGGGGCTTGCGCTTGGGTGGTCAGCTTGTGTCGCCATCAGGGCTTCACTATCCATATTGCTATTTGTAGCTCTCTAGCTTGAGTGGACCTAGCAAAAGTGTGTCTGCCCATATTGGAAATCTCACCTCCCAGCTGCAGTGCAAACATGCTCATAGAGTCCCCTGGCCATGAACCTTCCTTGCAAAGCAAGGGTCATTGCCTTTCCCCTCCCCTTGTCCTCCTCCTCCACACAAGTGAGAACCATTTAATCCCCTTTCATGCAGGGTCTGACTTTTTTTCAGTGGGAGATGATGTGTTCAGCATCTCTGTATAAGGATTTCAGCTGGGATAGAAAGAGGGGCAGTAACATAACTTAACTGTAACCCCCTCCCATTGAGACATGTTGGCTTCTGGAGTGAGTTTTCAGCTCTTTTTAGTCTTCATATCTAAAATCAGAAGTAAGAGCATGGGCATAGACTCGTGAGTGTTAAAGCAAACATTGCTTTCAGGAGATTCTATGAGAAAACAGAAACCAAAACTGAAAGCTCTGCTTATTATGGTGATCCTAGGACACTAAGGCCTGGACTTGGTGCTAATACGCACAAGCAGCACCAGATAAAAAAGACTTTAAGACACAATTATCTCGGGACCAGTTAAGACCAGTGGTAGCTCTGCCACTCTGTACTGTATTGCATTTAACCTGCAATCTAGGCACAGAAGATACATATGCACCCAGCCTGGCACTACTATACACTTTATAGCCAGGTATGTCTAGATCCAGACAGGGGGAAGCATCACTCATAATCTTCCATCATTAACATCAGCAGTTCTGCTTTACGACTACATGCAATAAATAAATGCTTTATCTATGGTATACTTGTAGCACAGCAGGGATCTGGTTTGTGTGGGGGTATGTACTGATTTCTTGGCAGGAATAAAAACCTATTCAGATTTAGCTGTGTTTGGAATAAATAAAAAACAAACATCTCAACATAAGCTTTTGCACCCAAAGGCTTTCTATAGCTAGAAGCTTTATTGATTCATATACTGTCCACATAACCTGCCAAAATGTGCTACAGTTTTTTTTTTTTTTAAATCTTCCTGGGAAAGTGTAACCCTCCAAGCTCATTTATTTGGGGGAAAAGATCCTCTGAATAGTACCAGGTCTGAGCTGGCAAGGGCTGCTGGGCATGTCTCTAAGGGAATGCATTTTCTTCTCCTAAGGGGGCTGGTTGCACTGTTGGAACATAATGCCCAGACAGCACAGCTGAGCTGGTTTTGAAGAGAGCTGCTCATTTGTTGACTGCTGACAGCAAAATGGAGGCTTTGATGGGATGGAGGAGATGCTGGGAATAGGAGGAGGGTTCATGTCAGGTCACTAAATTGCAGATTGTTCCTTGCAAATTATGACCCTACGAAACCTCACACACTTAATCCCACAGGAGTGATTCTAGACCTAGCTACTAGGACTCCTTCCCCTACTGCTACAGCAGGGATGGTCTTCATGAAGGGGGGATGTTAAGAGAAGGTGTAAGGAGCTACACCGAGGAAGACATATGCAGTGAAGAGCAGTAAGGTTTATGGTCCTACAAAAGCTAAGAACTATGCTAAATACCCTTACCCCACCTTTCCAGAGGGGACTGTGGGAGGTTTAGGATGAAAGAGATACTGCGGTAGAGGCAGCACTGCCTCCTCCCACTTCCACACACAATGGTGCAGTGATGTCACCCAATAACATTGGCCACACAATCTTTAACAAAGAACTTTAACTGAGGTCCTGCATCAGGACCCAAAGCAGACATCAAACGCAGAACACCTGAGTCCCAGCCCGGTGCATTAAGAAGTCTAAATTAGCTTTCCAACATAAACCTTTCAGGGCAAGATTTCACAATTGCTATGTGTTGCCAGCCAAATGTAATGGCAAACAAGGTTTTCATGGAATTCTATATTTCTTGGATGGCAGATCAAAATGACACTTAATTGAAGGACTAACAAGAAAGCCATTTCATTGGTAGGAATGGAGTTTAAAAAAAAAAAAAAAGAAGAAGAAATTTTCAACTTGAGTGTAGGGCATAATTACAAAAACATTAAAGCAAATAATTGGTAGCTCTGTAATGTTTTCCTCCCCAGGTAACTACCAATGTATTACACAGTGAATCATTGACTCTCTCCCTCCTATCATTAATTACTGTGATGCATAAATAATTGGAAAATTATATGTTCCAAAAATGATTTAGTAATACATTTTATGCATCTAATAAGCACGGGCTTTTAATCATTGCTAGACATGTTATGATAAATTTCACTCTACGTCTCAACTATTCCATTATCTCTCTTCTGTAAAGCTGCCATCTCCTTGAAAGCAAATACTAGCAAGTCACTTCATATCACATGCTTCCCAACATAAGACTGTTGTGCTATGTGCATCTGCTATTAATACTTTGGCTCTAAATTCATTCAGAGGAACTTCTGCAATGCTATTTCATGTGGGAACATATTAAACAAATGTCTGTTTCTAAAACAGTGGCCCGTGTTTTAATTTAAATGGAAATATCTTAATCTGTTTCTTTCACCAATGGAAGATAATAAGCAACTTTTTTCCCCTCTACAACTGGGACGTTTCAAAGCATGCAGTTGTTAAATCAGAACTGGGATGTCTGAATCTCTTTTCCTTTTGTTGCAAACAATAGCAAATATTTTGATTTGGGCTGCCCTGCATGACATCTGTGTTATCTTTTTACCAAGTTCAACATCATTATGTTTGACATTCCATCAGCTAGTTATGACTCAACACCTTAAAGGAATGACTCAACCTGAAAAAGCACAAGAGCCATTGATATGTCAGACAGCTATTTAAAGCTCAACCAAAGCAACACTGAGCCTGTCAAAACTGTTCAAATTAAATTTGTCGCTTTGCAGCTAAGCATCCATGATGAGTTTCAGTACTGCATACAAAACCTATTGCTTCTTACAGTCCAGAAAACCCAGGTTTACTATTGGCTGAAAGCAGTCATGTGATGAGGCTGTTCCAGAAACTGTCTTCTCACAGGTCCATGTAGTGAGGGCTGTAGCAATGTTAACTAGTTAGATTGCATACAAATATATCTGTTTGCTAACTAGACAAATTAAATAAAAATATTAATCTCTCAGCCAATGAGCTTACAAAAGTCTCTGCTTCCTGATTGGCTTGTCAAGGATGAAATATTGATTTGGACTCCCTAACTCTCTTTTTTAAAACAAATGTAAAAGGAAAATCCCTGCTATATTTATTCATAGCAATTAGGCAAACACTTCAGATATGTCTCGTGTTCCAAACGTTTGCATGTATAACCACACTTTTTGAGTTCAGGTTCTTAGTGATTATCAGCACTTTCAATATGTTGAGCTCCAGTTAATTTGTACTTTAGGTCCATATAACTATATAATCAGCTGAACAGCAGACATTGTTCTTGCTTTATTAATTCAATATCAAGGGACATAAGATGCATCCTGCTTCTTTTCAGGCAAATACATCCTCTTCAACCAGCCACTGGTGCCATCAAAATCAACAGTGTCTCAAGAAGCAATTTGGACCCATTGACTTCAATAGGTGTAAGACTGGGTTAAAACTATTCCAGTTATATGTACAATTCATAATAAACATAAGATATATATTGTGTGGAGCCCTTATTTTGTGTCAACAATGTGACTGCCATTTTGAAAGGGTCTGTACCTGCCTCTCAAGTCCCAGCTGATCTCCCTGTTAAAAAAAAACCCAACTGGTTAGACTGGCAAGAAATCCTACTTCAAACTTCCTGCTACCAATTCTTCTTCTGCTTGAGGATGGGAATACCACTCTAGGAAAAGCTCACTTCCCTCCCAATTGAGAAACTGGCTACAGGACACCTGAGCTATGGTGGGGCTTCCAGAGAAGAATTTGTGTCAAAAGAGCACATCATGACCAAGAGTTCATGACGCAAGACTTTATGGAGGCAATCCTTATAGATGGCAGTCTGGATTGCTTCTGGAACTAAAGGATCTGCCAGAAAAGTCAGGAAGAGGGACCAAAAAAGACAAGTCACTATTAAGAGTCTCTGTGCCTACAAAAATGTAACACAGTAAAGGAATGAAAACAGGTCCTGTGCATTCTTTATATGAACCAAGCCATGACAGAAAGTAGTCCAGGAAATTAGGGATTATCTGGTGATGGAGGCAGCAAGCGCCAAGGCTGCAGGAGTTTACTGAGAATGTTACACTGGCATAGGTTGATAAAGTCATAGAGTCAAAGCAGTCTCAGGTGGGAATGCATGAAACAAAACACAACACAATGCAAAGAAGCACAATGGAATGAGTGGAAATGCAAAGAGGGGAGAATATGAGGAGCAGCTGCAATGTGTGAGGGAAAGACACAAAACCTATGAAACCGCAAGGTAGCATGTCCTGTACATGAGAAAGATGTGGTTGGCGACACAAATCCTAATCTATGTCTCTACATTGGCTTAGAATGATTTACTGGGAGAACTGGTGGAAAAAATACTCCTTTTTTGTGTGTGAAAAATGTTCATTGGAAAATGTTGATTGGCTCTAATTACGAGGAAATTGATGGTGTTTTTCACTATTAAAGCCACAACTGTGAACAGTGACTCACTCTAATAGCCTCAATTTTTGGACGCCTAGCGCTCTGTGAAAATCAGACTCTTTGAAGGTGTCTCAAGTTGGGCACCCAGAAACATTACTCACTCTGAATATGTTGGCCTAAATTCAAGTCTTTAATAAAGATGCACTGTCACATAGAGCTGGTTGGGAATTTTCTGTCAGAAAGTTTTCCAATGTAATTTCTGCAAAATCAAAATTTTTCACAGGGAAAATGGAAATTAAATATTACACATAGAGGAGGATATGGGCATCAGGCTCCCAAACCTACTCCTCCCATGAAGCAATGGGAAAATACAGATTTATGTTGATCTGACTGACTCTAGATGGAATATTTTGGGTGAGTTCAACAAACTGAAACATTTTTATTTTGAGAATGTCAAAATGTTTTGTTTCAAATGAAAATATCCGAACAGCACATACTGACATTTCTGAATTGAAATTTTTGGGGGGGAATTTTGACCCACAACCAGAAGAATGAAACAGCCATGAGCTACGCATGGGAGAGGAATGCCCAAGAAAGAAGGGAATAAGGAATATCACCAGCAGGTCTGGAGAAACAGGGGAAAAAAGGACAACCAGACAGATTCATTAATACCTCAGTGGAGCTGGTCGGTGTACCTGGAAGAGGAGTATGAGGAGATCAAAGAGGAAGCATATCAGAGAAGAGGAGTACAAGGCAAAAGATACAACATGAGCAAAGAACAAGGTAAAATTATAATTAACATTACAGAGATATGGTATATTCATCAGTGGGAGAAGCATCAGGGATAGTCTGTGTAAATGAATGGTGACAGGATGTCCATGAGGCAATCTCATGAAATTCAGTCACTCCATGAAAAAATTTAAGCACTGCTGATCTAAAGTGTAACAAAAGTAGGGAATTTGATTCTTATTTAGATAGTCTCCCTTTAGGGTAATTTTTGTTTTGTTTTGTTTGTTAATCAAAAATAAGTTTCTGACCACACTCAAGATGTTTGAGGGGGGAAAAATATTTTGGTCAAAATTTTGGTTTGTGAAAGAAAAAACATTCTCACTTTCTCCAACATTTTCCAGTGGAAGAAAAAATGTGCATGGGGGATGCTGGGTGAGTTGTATTTGTCCCATCAAAAGTTATTCATAAACTTCAAAATTCAACTTGAAAAAAATTATGGAAAAAGAATCATGCAGGGAGGAAAACACTTTTTTCCTCCAATGCCTTTGCCATTTTTGACCATCTCTTTATTAGTGTATTTCCTGGGATCTTTCCTAGCCACTGAGTTCCTATGTGCAGTACTGTCAACTCAGAAGCGAAGTGACTACCAACTTTGACACGTTAACGTTTAACTTGTACCTGAAGAAAAGCTTCCCCTTGGTGTAATATTTCCCTACCAGTTTGCTTTTAAAAAAAATCAATTTCAAAGGACCTTGATGAGGCCTAAATATATATATATACAGTGACACAGACTGCAGCAAAATGTGCATTGACTCATAGTAAACTGAAGAGTTAATATTAATCAAGCACTTACGTTCCTGGAGATGCTGCCCAGAACCACTGTTGAATTCCTTCTTCTGCATTCTGGTTTGACCTTCAACCTCTAGAGCATTCTCTGAATAGGCAGCATTATTAAGAATTGCTCTTTTGCCCTTTCTCTCACCTGCTCTACTTAATTTGTCTGTGCGTGTTAGGGAAAAATGGGCAGTTTGGCCTAAATGGTGATTGTGGCTCACCTGTTGGCCTTGCTGAGGTAATACAGGGGACTAAGGCAAAGAAGCACATTTCTCTCGCCTGCTTGAGAGACGGAATTTGCTTAATCAAAATGATCTGATGCACCCAAACTCTTCACACACAAAACACAATGGTCCACTTTGTATGCTGGATACCTACGTACAGATCTCCCCACACAGGAAGGTGGGCATCAAAACCCTTCCCCATGTGACAAGCTCGGAGTAGAGGATGAGATGGGCAGAATCAACAGGGTTCATGCTATCTGCCTACCAGCCCTGAGGACTTCCCCTTGGAAATCCTAACATCTATCCATACCCTCATCACCCATGATAGTGAAATCCCAGTTGGAAAGGGTCCTGTGGCAGCCTCCAGCTGGGGAAGCCTTGGTAGCATGGATGGAGCTGTGGGGGGAAGGGAAGCAGGACCATGAATAGAATGGGGGGACACGGGCTGTCTGTGCAGAGAATCAGATTGTGGGAATCCATTTAGTTTGCAGATCACATTCTTATTTCTTTCACATGAAAGCAAATGTCTCCCCTCAATGAGGAGGCACCATGAAGGGAAGCACAGTTTCCTGGACTCAAGGTAATTATTGCCTTGTAGCAGGACATCCTGATCTAAGAAGTAATTAGTTACACACCTCATAATACCCAGGACAAAAAAAGTAGAGGCTTCAGAAGTTTTATTCCCCCCCCCAACTTAAGTTAAACATTTTATTGTAACCCAATCTTCCAGTAATCCTTGCTCACATGAACAGCTCCACTGACTTTAAAAGGATCAATAATGCTTAGCACTCTCCATGCCCAGCTTCAAAGCACTTCTACAAAGTGAGGATTATCTCTGGTTTACAGATGGGGAAACTGAGGCACAACACCCTTATGGCACTTTTCCAGGGTCACACCGCTAGTCAGTGACAGGGCCAGGAGTGGCAGCCAGCTCTCTTTTCTTGCTCTAGCCCAGTGCCCTAGCCACTGTGTCAGACAACAACATCAGACTGAGAAGGGAAGGAATCCACCACTTACACAGGTGAGGAATTGTTGCATTCTTAGGCAAATGCATGTATTGTATGAAGGAATGCCGAGAGCCCTCCAAAGAAACAAAGTCATTTCCAAATTTCAGGCAGAAATAGTGTCTGCAGCATCACATTAACGAGTGTTTTCATTGACCACATGCCAGTATATAAACCTTATTGCCTTGATGAGTCTAATTCGATGACCTCAAGGGAAGGATTTCAGGTCATAAAATGTAAATCATCACGGACTGGCATTGTCTAAACAAGACAGATCAAGATGAAGTTTTTGGTGTGTCAGATTTGGTTTTAATTTAGATTGAGACATGACAACTTGTCAAGGAAACGCCATCAAATATTAGTGTTTGTTTCCTGTAGGATAAGTATTGAATAGTGTGCTCAACTTAGGTCTTAAAACAAACAACAAAACACTTTATCTTCTGTTCTTATAAAAATGATTGTACAATAAAGTTGCTATTACTTTATAGAAATAAAAGATTGACTTCCTATCATCCTCACCCAGCAATATAATAAAGGATTGAGGATTGTTATGCTAAGAAAGATGATATAACTTGATCATGGTAACGTAGGGAGCTGTGACTTAAAAACTAGTCTCTGGAATCATAGGCTAGTGCTGGGACCACAAGACCCCATTTCTTTTCAGGAAGCAATTGTGGTATGATTTTTGTGTAAAGAAGTCAGTTTATGAACAAGGGTGGCTTTAATTATTAACCATAGAAAGATGTTAGTGTGTTTTGGCTGGAAAACAAGCTTCTATTTTGAAAAAAAAAAAGATTAAGGTTTTAAAATTTGTTTTAGTTCCATGTCAGAATGAAAGAAATAAAAAAAAAAAAAAGATGAAAAAGTAGATGACTGTAAAAGAACCATTCTGCAGTGCCCAATTTTTAGGGTATTCACCTGGAATATTCTCCCTACTCTCTTTGATTTAAAGCAGGGACTTAAATCTGGTTCTCTTACATTTCAGGTGAGTGAAACCAAAAGGTGTAATGTCTAGAGCCTGTCTCTTTTTCTGGCTCAGTGAATGTTTAATTATTGATAGGAAATGGAACAGCAGCTCTAGAATGGTGAAAGTGAATAGTCCAGTTAGGATACTTTCCTACAATATAGGAAACTCCTGTTCAAGCCTTTGTCCTGTTTATTTCTGGGCCTTAACTAGTGGGATATTCTCTGTCTCACTTGGACATGAAATTCCACCCTGCAAAGCCTTCTTAACAAAAGCTTTGTCAGAATCAAAAAACTTCAGTTTTGACGAATTGATATTTTCCGACAAAAAAGATCTTACAAAAAGAGAAAACAACAACAAAACCGCCCAAGCAACTGTAGATATTACCCAGTCTTAACACTCAAAGCTCGCATTCTCCATAACCACCTCAATTACTTGTTTAGTTTTCTTGTCTTCCAAAAGTAAAGAGCATTTACTGTTAGCATTGTTGCAAATCCCAAGCATTCAAAAATCACAAGTCAGTCCCCTAAGAATCATGATTGGGTTTAAAATCAGGAGATTTGAAAAAATAGTATTTCCCCTGCCCCGGACTCTGAACCTTTAGGGATCATGCTTTCATGCTTCTCTTCTCAAGCCTGGCTACAGGTCTAGAGCCTGAGTACCCTTTCTTTTTTCCAGTAAATGAAAGCTGAGAGACTCATTTAATCATGTGACTCATAATGCCAAGGCTTTTGTGAAAAAAAAAAAAATTGAGATCCATGAAAATCAGGAGAGTTGGCATAATTATATTGGAGCTTGTGACAGTGTGAATTGTCACATGGGAGTAAAAACAAAAACAAACAAACAAGCAAAACAACAAGCAGATGGCTCCAATTAACCACTCCCATCTGAAGCCCCTGGGAGTGAGAGGGATCTGGGAATCTACATAAACCTGCCCCAGCTCAGCCCATGGAGTGGTAATGCCTAGGAAGACTGGATGCTGAAAAAGGTGTTAAGGGGGAAAGCATTTCTGGACAAGGGAAAGAGGAGAGACAATCACCTTGAGGAAAAAGGCATTGGGTTTGAGGAGAGTTGCGCACCAAATCTGGGGTTTGCCTCCTATGGATATTTAGGACTTGCCTGAGAGTTAAGAAAATTTGTGAGAAAATGAGATTAAAGACTTTGAGTGTAGCTGAATGATTACTGATCTCTTTTATAAGTACTCCTGTGTTCCCTCTGATGTCTTTTCTCTCCCTGCTCCTAACTCTTTCTGTGGGGGTGAGATTATCTAGGCCCACCAGACAATGGTGACTTTTGAAGGTGAGAGATTTGGGGCTTAGCCAGAGGGCCAAGTCATTTTAGTGATTGTCTGTGGAACTTCCTGGGGCGGGTGAGATTCTACTAGTTCATGGAGTGATGTGAAAAGCCTTGTCTATACCGGGTGTTTCTATCACTAGTGCAAGTCCCTGCAGAATGCTGTGGTGTAAACACTGATGTAAACTAGTGCTGCTTACGCCAGTGTGAAGCCAAACTAAGCTAAGGTGCTGCAAGTTGCTCATGCACTGGTGCAGTTACAGTGGAGCAGGTATGAAAACCATGGGTCAGTGTGTGTTATGTGTTCCTTTCTGTGCTTGCTGCACACAGAAGGAGAGTCTGTCACCACGGATAGAAATGTGTGCTTGAGACCAAGTTGTAGCGATTCATGCTTTTAACTCTGGGAGCCCCTGATTGTTGGCCAAGACAGAGGCTGGCACAGCTGCACCAGTGCAGAAAAGACTCAGATTTTCTAGCCAGAAGGGAACATTTATGATCATCTAGTCTGACCTTCTGCAGAAAGCAGGCCAGAGGGTAGAACCTCGCTGTAAACTCTACATCAAGCCCAATAACTTCGGCCTGAGTTACCTAATAACTGGAGCTACATCCCCCTCTCCATGATCCACTCCAAGAGTTCCCAGTCATATCTTAGGCAGGTTCCCAGACAAGTCAGGCAGGGTCCCTTGTCCAGTTCCCTTCTGAGCAGGAGGTTTCAAGGCTGCATGGCCTTACCCTGTTATATCCCCAGCAGGCCAACCTGCCTAAAGACCAGTGCCTGGCCATTGCTTTCTGTCTGAGGTTATGAATAGTGCAGTTCAGCTGATTAGTTGGGGTTCTGGTCCCAGGACACTGTGCACAGTGGCATTAGCCCTAGTCTACTCTGCAGGGGAATACTGTGCACTGGTATGGGCCCACAGCTCTCACACTTAGCTCCTGGATCCAGAACTAAATGGGGCAATGCGGATAATCTCATGAACATTAATATCAACTCCAACAGACTGGCTACCTGTTCTGTCTCATATTCAGCCTCCAAATATACGGAGGGACTCCCAAACCTCCAATTTCCTCTCCAATGTAAACCAAAACACCAGAATCCCCCTGCACCATGACCTGAAGAATCCTCCTAGACGAAGATTAAAATCTAGCAACCCCCTCTAGAATCTCAGGGTACTTTGATGGATTTCAATGGTGATAATCAATGGCATGCAACCTGGGATATCTCATCAGTCCCAAATAAGCACCTTATTACTGACCCTACTGAAGAACTGCCGGGTTTTGACCTGTGATGGAAAGAATGGTGCACACTTAACCGCATAAGAACATCACATGGAAGATGTGCCCAGAAACTCTTCCAATAGAAAATGAGAAGCTGCCCGGACTGTGATTGTGGACCAGTGCCTCAAACCATGGAACACATATACTTCTCCTGCCCTAAGCAGTTGTTTAAGGGTAGCCTCATTGACATTCAGTGATTCACCCCTCATGCAGTGAACTGGATTTCAAAGCCGGACATTGACCTATAAACTGATCGTTGCAAATCAAACCAGTGCCTAATGAAGAAGAACAGTGTAGTGCCCCCTGCTACCACTTACCACCCAGCTCTTTTTAAGCAAGCGTATTTATTCTTAAAGTAAAAGCATTACAGAGAAAACATAAACAAACTGAAACCCACACAAAACGTATCCGAGGTCCCCCCTCAGTCTTATGCTAAAGTCTTTCCAACCCTTCTACAAGGGTTGGGCCTCTTGGAAAGAAGATCTTGTCTGTTTGCTGAACCAGAAGGATTGGCCTGGGTCGGTTTAAACCCAGTCTTTAATTATCAAAAGCCCTTTGTTTGTCTCTTGGCTCTACCACTGGAAAATTTACTTTGAACCAGTGTATATGCAAACCTCCCTGGGGGATGGGACCTCTCTAGAAGTGTTTACAACCAAAGCAATTCATCTTAATCACTTCCACCCCCCCCCCCCCCACACACACACACTTTCTGGTTCCATGATGAGCTGTGATAACCTTCCCCCCTGGAATTTCATCATAATCCCTGGCCCACAGTGCTACATACATTTCATAAAATAGGGTCCCCAAAGATACTTCATGGGATTGCAGTGTCTGTCACGCACAGCTTTTAGAAATACCTCCAGTCTTCATTTAAAGGCTTCAGGTGATGAAGAATGCGCCATCTCCCTAGGTTAGCTAGTCCAATAGCTAATCTCACTGTTTGAAAAAAGAAATTGCCTTTAGAACAACCAACAATATTTTTGTGATGGTGACAGTGCAATCAAGAGACAATCTCTTAAAATACGACCATAAAGTGGGGAGATGTTAACTAGGGGAGATGAGATGCCAGGACAATGATCGGTATGGGGTCAGCAGTGGGATGTGTTCCCTGTGCATAAATGCAGTTAGCATTATAGTAGATATATAACGGAAATTGGAAGCAATTTCCTTCGTCCTCCTCTCCTCTTCAATTTGATGAGCCTCCTGGATGATATTAGATGCAGGAAACAGCCGAAACAACCCAATGGCATGTTGCAACCCAGCAGTTGCTCACCCGCCGTCAGGTGTTTGAACCAGCTGAGCTAATCTCTAGCGGCCCCCTAAAGTCGCTGACCTCTCTCCCTCAGCATGACACCACTGGGGACTGACAGACGGCACCACCGCTGCATTATCAGCTCAGCAGCAAAAGGATAAAATCAGGAGGCTTCCCTTAATCACCCTAGGTGCAGGTTCACTGAAAAATTTATCTTTGACCACAGGCCATGGCTGCACTCTCCCATGTGGGAGACCCTTCCACTAATTTAAATTTGTCAGAGCAAGCCATCTTGTGCTTTTTATGTCTGAGGGAGGATAAAGGCACGAATTTTTCTTTTTACACTATAAGTCGGCAAATATATTAGAGGGAGAACAGGCCCCTAACACGCTCCCTGAGAAGGAGGCTTTTCAACATGCTAGCAGTTGTAGAAACTGGAATTGTTGCATCCTAATTCAGTATTAACATTTTGAAAAGCAGGATAGAATGTGTACGAAATCAATACATATACACACGCTTCTATAAGGTTGGCTTAAATTGCTCTAGGTTTTTTTCTTTCCCTTCGCTGGGTCGGATCCTGGGCTGTACCATAGCACACATGTGGGCTCCTAATTTTATTACCTCCCAAACTCTGCCTGCCCTGAAGCTGGTGTTGCCCCTAGGAGAAGTTAAAGGAGACCCGAAGACTGGTCTTGAACAGTAGCATTACACAGCTTGCTATGGGCTGCTCTGCAACCTAGAACAGCTGGAACTTCCACCTGCCCCTCCTATCCCCATGTGTCAAGTGCTGTGAAGGGGAGCCCTGTAGGGTTTAAATCCGCTCTAAGCTGCTCCTGTGCTGGGAGGAATTTTTCCAGGGGCTTTGGGAACTGAGGACATCATAGGAATGGAGTAAAGAGGCTAGAACCTAGCCTGCTGATCTCTACAGTAACCAGGAAATTGAAGGGCTTCTACTCACAAAGGTGTCTCAATTTCTCTAGGCGCTTCCTGTTGCCACAGGTTCCTTCTTACCTTGCTGGAACTTCCATTGTGAGTTTCAGGTTCAGACAAGCCCCAAATAAAGCAAAATCCAGTCAGAAAGAAGCAGCTTTCACCTGTTGGTTTTGATTTCACGGGGTGGGGAAACTGTCCTGCCAGATTCCTGCATTGGCAGTCCTCTCCATAGCATCTGAGCACCAGAGAGTGCCTACATTTTTAAACAAAGGCCATATTTTCAATGAAAGCACTTTCTTCAAACCTGGAAAAATAAGAAGTTGCCTTTTTAAATATTCTCCCTTGCTCACGGTATTGTCAACTCTGTGACTGAGAACCAGATTTGTGAACCAAAAACGTCAATGGCAGTTTTGAAGCAAAAGTCACAGAAAATGGATCCATTTGAGCCCTGAAAACTGGAAATAACTTTGAAATGTTTTACATTTTCTTTTCTGACCAGATCCGCTGGGCACCTTTGCTCCGAAAAAAGCCTGATATTTGCTTAGATGTTCCAGAATCCTGCTCAGGTAAAACACAGCAGATATACAGCAATGTATTTCCAGTACCAACCTGGAAGGGACAGTGGAAAAGGGAGCCTGTTCAAGTGTTTAATGCTGTGTTAAAAACTTATTTGCATGCTATCAATGGGCCTATAGATACAAGTGAGGGGAAAACAGTCAGAGCAAATATGGTGTTGAGCACCGATTGCCTTTAAGGCTGGGTTTTTTTAATCCAACGGCCTGGAGCCAGATCCTGTGATAAGGTGACTGCCTCCTGTGGGTAGCTGAGCAGATCAGCTGCACTGGGGGTTGAACTACGCAGCACCCCCATTTACAAAACTGTTAAATGCCCATTAATTTGACTATTGATTTTTTGTAGTAAAGCTGATCTAGCCAAGTACATGCTTAACTTTAAGCACATGAGTGGTCCCGCTGACTTCAATACTGAAGCCTTCAATCTTAAAGTTAAGCACTTGCTTTAGCACTTTGCTAGATCAGAGCCTAAACATTCGCATGGAGCACAAATCATTTATAGCAAGGACGCATCTGATATCAAAAAGAGAAAAAGTTAATTTTGCACAAACGGAAGAGGGCTAATGAACTCAAAATAGCTGATTCGTCTGTGGCATTAAGTTATCCAGAAAATCTAGGAAATACAACACATCGAATAAGTGCAAAAAGCAAGAAAATCATCATGAAATTGTCTTGCTTTCTGAAAGTGTGTGATTAAAATATTTGACTGAATAATTGATGTGATTTTCTTTGATGTGGTGACATTTTGCTCTTACTGCTCATACTCTCCTATCTCACAGGGGAGTTTTAAAGCTTTATTAGTTAACGTTTGTAAAGAGCTTTGGAGATGAAAAGCTCTTCATAAGTGCTACTGTAAGTATTATTATTACATTACAGCTATGGTTAGGCTGCATTTTCTCAGTTGTCTTTTAGTCTGCTTCCCTCTTCTCCTTGTTGAGGAATAAATAAACATTTTACAGTAAAAGAGAAAATGCATGTTTAATTGTGGGTGATGTAGGGATCTCTTTGCAGTGATGGAATCCCACCCAAAATGTCTGGTATGATCACAAAATAATTTAGTCTGCTTTTTACAAACTGATCAGATGTCAAGCCACCACTGAAGTATTTTATATCTCTGTGGCAATTAATTTATAAGATGACAAACTCACCAAACATCCTCTTTTGAAAAAAGTACAAAAAGAAAACCACTCGTAACAAGCAGCGTGGCATACTGTCAATTTCACCTCCAGTCTTTGTGATTAGAGTTCTAATTCTGTATTGCTTTTAAGCGTGGCAATTTCATTTCTGGGCTTAATGCTATGATGGGAAGGTGGGGGAGAGGGGACTGATTATTTAAGAGGAGAAAGAATTGATTCTTTTGGCTTATCTCATGGAGAGGAAAAAAAAAAAATACCCCCAGAATGTATTGTACTGAAAGTGCCAGATTTTTTAGTTTTAAATAACAAATAAAATAGCAAAACATTTTTTCCCATCATAAAAACTGACTTTGATCCCCAGTACAGCCATTGAGTGGAAAATTGAACCACACTATAATTGCTTTCCCTGTGACCGATAAAGTGGTGTAACAAATTTTGTGTTTGAATGATAAAATCAGCAATTGGCCCCTAGCATTTCCTTCTGCCGTTCCTCCAAGGACACCAGAGTCCCATCAGGCTCCAGGGCAAGAGCAAAGGCTGAGGAACTGTAAATCTACTCCAAGTTGTTGTTGTTGGGTACTTTCTCTGTCTCTCTCTTTTTAATAGAAAGGCATGATTTTTTAAATGACTAATTTAAATTACTTCTGGATGACGAAAAAACAAAAAAATTCAATGCAGGCTGATTGTAGACATATAAAATAAAACCACACAGAATAAAAAAATATTTTACTGCAAAATAAAATCTTGTTACAAAGGGCAAATTGTTTTTCTCGGCAACAGTGACAAGGCTTGTAGCTATTTGAAACCAGAAAGACACCCCCAAAAGACTTCCCCTATAGAAAAGACAAACGTGGTATTTTAAACTCATTGTGATGGGATTTTAATGCAAGGGATAAATCTTCATTCCTGGTCCTACTCAAATACATTGAATCAGGGGGGCAGTTTAGAGATTAGGAAAAAACATTTTTCTCTTTGAGGCCAAGGTTTTGAAAAATGGGTGCATGAAATTAGTAGGGGCTGTTGAGTGCTCAGCTCTTATGTAAAGCCATTCATTTAGTCCAAATATGAACTTACGAGCCTGATCTTAAACGCCTACTTTTTTTAAAAAACCATGACATTAGTTTTATCTTGTGCATTTGATGGCACTTTGTGTTTAGTGAGTTTCGCTTTTGTAATCAATTGTCCCCATTCCCAGTGCAACCACACTATTGCATCTAAGCTGATTGAAAATAAAGACATAATTCACTATTTTACCTAAACCAGTTCTCCGATTGCTATTTAAAACTCCAGCCTGCTGCCTACGGATGAACTAACCTCTTGGGAGCTGGTGAATGTTGCCATAGTTCACTGAAATCAATGGAGCTATGACACCAGCTGGGATCAGTCCCTGTAATGGTTTCGGCACTCACCTCTATTTGGCTTGTGCTGCAGATATCTAGTATTCGCTACACTTAAAATGAAACAACTTGATCAGAAATTGGCAGTGGGTGTCTTCAGCGAGGGTTGCTTTTTGTTTTTAAATTCAAAGACTTTATCCTGTCTGCCTTATTCAAAGAGTCCCACAGATTGCAGTAGACCAGATCCTAATCTGGTGTAAAACAGTTATTCCATTGTCTTCAGTACTGCTACAATAGTTTACAGTAGCTGAGGATCTGACCCCATGGAATTAGTCACACAAAACAAGGACACCTCATCAGCTAGTCTACATTCAGTCAACCAGATACATAAGGGTTTTGAGAGAAATGGGGCAAATTTTGAGTAGAAATTCAACTCTATAGGGCCTGACCATCACTGACACCTTTATGCTCTGATGCAGTGTGAAAGTGTCCTAAAGTGTGCATCAGTGGGTGTATGTGATCAGTGTAACACACAAGCAAAGACCACTTTACAGTGCCAAAACAGGGAAAAAAAGGGGCCTTCACATAAATGAGAATCTATCCCAATAGTTTGACCAATTATGGAGCAGAACTGGCAGTTTCAGCTGAATTTTCCTCTGAGTTTTGAATCTTCGGGAGCTCTTAAGCATTCCCTGTGTGAACTAGATGTTTCCAGACGTCTCAGGCTGCATACAGACTAATACCAGTACTGGCAAAGCACTTCTAGTGCACATAGCCATACTGGCAAAGCTCTGCTTTGCACGGATATAATAAAACCACCCTCCCTGAGTGAAACAAGCTGTAAATATAGCTATACTGGTGTAGCATCACTCCTTTCCATGCACAATCTCCCTCTGGTGTAACTGTGCCTTTTATGGTTTAGCTTCTGTCCTCTGACAGCCAGTTATCCTACACAACTGCTTAATACAGAACTGCAACCCCCTGAGAATACAGGTCTCAGCCTGCATTGTTCCATCTTGAGCCATGTGAACAGTGGCGACTAAACATCACAGCTTGTGACGCTCCACCTTGATATGAGCAGCTTCCTCTTGGCTCACCGCAGGCCAGGACCAATAATCTCTGCACATCAGTTTTAAGGTGACACTGGTGACTGTCATCTGCTCCATTCCATGCAAATCAAGCGCAGCCCTCAAGCGGCTCAGTTGCCCACTTGTACGGCCCTTTTCTGCTGCCAGTTGTTTTGGGTAGCCCTGACTTAACCTGTTGCAAGCACAGTTTGATGGAATCGGAAACCACTGCAGGTGCTAACTTTGCAGCGGAGGCTTGTACAAAAAATACATTGGAGGATTTAATGTATTGATTAAGTGGAGTATTATTAATATATCTTTTGCCTCCAGTCAGTTTCCCTTTCTTCAGAACATTTCCAACTGGGAACTGAGATTTTCCCGTATTCCAGCTGAATACTAATGCCATACACTCCGGTGTGACCATTTGAACTGCACCTCTTCTTTCTTCCTAATTTTTATTTTATTTTATTTTTTTTCCCCTGGTCCTCCAGAGATCACGGCTTCATGTTTTTTCACTTTCACGTGTCATCTCAGCTCACCAGTGACGCAGTGACTGATGGTTAGCAGCGCTGCCTCCCTTGACCTCATCAACATCAGAAAGCTTTTTCAAATCTCAGTCATCTCTGACAGCCTTTGAGCAGAGAAATGAGACAGTCTCCCTGACACACAGGTTTCTGGCCTGGGGTAAAAAATTCCTTTTGAAACAAAAAAAAAACAAAAAAAAAATCTGAACACTCCCCAGACCACACTGCTTTCCATTCATCTTGCAATGCAACCCATCCATCCCTGCTCCATATTACCTTTCAGACACTACAGTCTCTGTTGACTGTAGGCCAACCACTATACCTAAGATGCTTTTGCTATTGTACTCTGTGGTTTTGCACAGACTACTGTGCAAATAAAAAAGGCAATTGCTTTACATGCAACAATCCTAACTACCAGTTTTGGGGTGGTAATTGGGACTAATTCCAGACTTAAAGATTCTCTCCAAAATTGTGTAAATCTATATCCCTATGATGGGGCTTCAGGAAAATAACATGTAGAATTTTACCAATAGAATTGAGGAAACTGAGGCATCAGGAGGATAAGTTTACCCAAGATCAGCCAGTTGAGTCTGTGGCACAGGTAGAAATAGAAGCCAGATCTCCTCATTCCACCTATGCCCTATCCACTAGCCCATGGCACACAGTAATAGCCCCATGTGCCACAGTGGCACCAAATCCTCTAGTACCTTAGAGTTACATCTGCAGAGGGGCTATGTGAATGTACTAGCTATGCATCCTCAATTTGCTTTAATGGAGAGCGGCATGGTTGGATGCAAAACTCATCACTTAATGTTCTAAAAATATACTGTTGTTAATTTCCAGTGATAAAAAAATAACCATGCCCAGCACCACAGAGATTGAAACAAATAGGATCTGGCATGGAGAGGAAGGCATGTGAATCCATTTAATTCTGCAACGCTGGCTGATATGGGGAAGCACAATTTATTCTCACCCTTCCTGCCTCCAACCTTCTACAATAAAATATTATTGGTCCATAAGTTTTATCAAAAGAGACATATCTACTGGGATTTTGCATCTAGCAGTGCTGAGAGGACGTACACTTTTGCTTGTAATATGCAATCATTTCTTTTGTATTTTTCTTACAGTGATGGTTTAATTCTAGATGTTTGCTTCCTGTCCCCTACTGTGTTGCCTTTGCTACATAAATCCACCATTTCTCTGCATTCAAACAGTTAAGGCAATCATCTCAGCTCCCAGAAGAAGTTCAAATTGAGGCTGGGATCTGAATAACTAACATTAACAGCACTGCTCCCTGATGTTTTCATTTGCAACAATTGTTTATGACAAGAGAATGGAGGGAACTACCATGAGCCTGATTCCTTATGTTTTCATCATGTTGGAATCAGACCTGGTCTGACTTAGACCAACAACAGCATTTGATTCCATTCTTAATCTAGTCAGAATGCTGGGGCATAAACCCAGGGGGTCCAAGTCCAGTTTGTGTACTGTATGGGAGGCCTACAAGCTGAGCTGGTATAGCACATGCAAGGAAGCTGCAAGGCCAGTCTCCAGTTGTTACTTGGCATTTCTTTTCATCAAAGCCTCCAGGGTTGTCAGAGTTAGGTGAATGGTTACAGATAATTGCCCCCCCAAAGCCCCGCCTTATAAAGAATGTGCATGTCTTCATTGAAAAAGAAGTGCACAAGCTGTGATGATGAATAGAAAGTCCCATTCAAAATGCACCGGGAATCTACTGTCACAAATGGGACCAATCAAAGATTCCCAAAATTTTAGTTGTGCCCCCATGCAATAATAATTATTAGAGAGGCTCTGTTTTCATCACATATTGTACGGCAAGAGCAATGGGAGTCATGACTCTAGTATTACTGATATAAAGCTCCTGGTTTGCTGTGTAGATCTGGATCAATTTCAATTTCTGACCCTGTTTTCATGGACCATTAAGTGCCAAGATTGCTACATAAGTGCTTGTACAATTAAAATAAATAATTAAAAGGAGATAAATAAGCACAGCAGCTGCCCACTTTGTGCTGTCCAAAACTTCTGATCAAGAAATCAAACCTGAGTTTCAAGTCAATTGTTGACGATTGTTCTTCCTTTACTGTAAATGTCATTTTTTTAAAAAAAGTGTGTGTGTTGGGGGGGAGGTCGGGAGAGAAGAATGATGCAGGTTTTATTGAAGCTCTTAAAGTCCCAAAGAGACTCAGTCTGTTTCTAATGGTTTACATTAACAAGCAAGGGTATTATTATATTATTTAAAACATGACTTACCTGGACAACACTTCTATCTGAATTATTTGGGGGAAGGAAGGTGAATTCCAACCACCTGCTGCCCATAATAAATTTGAGGCAAGTTAAATGAGGTAATATCCTTTAGTGAATCAACTTCTCTTGGTGGAAAGGGAGAAGCTTTTGAGCTTCATAGGTCTTCCGACCTGAAAAAGAGCTCTGTGAAGCTTGGAAACTTGTCCCTTCCTCCAACAGAGGCTGGTCCAATAAAGGATATGACCTCATTTACCTTGTCTTGCTCATAGCCTGGGCCCAATGCAGCTATACCAGCACTGCAAACAATGTAATGAACTTGTCAGTTACATATGATAACACACTTTTATCCTGCTTTGGTGAGAAGTTCAACTAGAGAAGAACCTATTGTAGTGCCAATATCAATGCGAATAGGGACAAATACCTAACCTCTCCTGGCTGGATTTACAGTGATTGCCGCCTTATTTTAAGCAGGTGCTTTCAGGATTCAGAGCCGAAACCTGTCGTGTAATGGAAACTGTCTTCAAGGCTGGCTAAGGCTTGTGAGAGACGGGGAACTGTGCACGTTACCGAGAAAGATAGTGAACAGGCTTCTCAATGAATGTTCAGTACATTCAAATATATAATTACGTATTTATTCAATACATTCCAAGATCCCAGATGAACTTCTGTTGACGGGGACAATTAACATTGCTTTCTCCTGACTGTGGCTCCAGTTTACTAAAGCACATGCCTTAATTTAAGTATGTGAGCAGTCTCATTGAATGCAAGTTAGTAAGGCACTTAAGCATGTACCTGAACCGTGGGCTAAGCAGCAAGCTTGATATTGTCCAGCGAACAACACATGCAGTTTAAAAAAAAATACCATATCCACCTGACTGTCCATCAAAAACAACTATTTTTTCTTACCTAGCCT
The DNA here is from genome assembly GCF_026122565.2 of Emydura macquarii macquarii. Lineage (NCBI taxonomy): Eukaryota > Metazoa > Chordata > Testudines > Chelidae > Emydura > Emydura macquarii. The sequence goes on from NW_027131178.1 coordinate 830,673, forward strand.
TGCCATAGGCCAATCAAAAGCTTGTGATATGTAGAGGCCAAAAGAGGGATCAGCTTCTTTTTTTCCCCTCTTCAAATCAGGCTGCTGTTGATCAAATGGTATGAGTGACATTTCACATGGATTTTTTTTTATTTTTATTAAACGCATTAAGGGAGTCTACTAACACTTGGAGAGTCACCCGGTCATGAGTTTCCCTAACAAAGTCACAGATGTCAGGAAGTGGCATTTAGCAAAGGTTGTTTTCTCTCCATTCTCTCCTCCTGTGACTACTTTAATTTGGAATTTGATTTTCTTCCTCCCTCCTCCTCTCTCTCTCTCCTAAGTAAGTAGACAGAGGCAAGGACAACGCACAATTCCCCTGTTGCAGAGTCTAGGCACTGAAGCCATTGAAGAACAATCACAACTAACACATGATCTATGGATGGCACCCCATTATATGACCAACCTTCAGTTTCCACACTCTAATAAAAAGAGAGGGAAGGTGAGTAAGGCAATATCTTTTCTTGGATCAACTCCTATCGGTGAAAGCAAAAAGCTTTTGAGCTCCACAGAGCAATTGTCAGGTCTGCTGGAGCTTGAAAACTTGTCTCTTTCACCAACAGAAGTTGGTCCAATAAAGATGTTACTTCACCTGTCTTGTCTCTCTCATATCCTGAGACAAACACTGCTTCTAACAACACTGCAAACGACTAATAAAACACAAGTCAGCTCTACTTCTATGGCGGCAATGCTAACACTTGCTGTTAAGTCATCAACGTACATTACCTGGATCAAAATTAAAAGACCACTTTGTTATGTCCTGTTCTGAGCCCTAAGGAATGATTTCCATGAAGCAGCATTGAAAAATACCTAAATATTTCCTCCTGATGCCTTCTCTCCAGCCACTCCTAGGAGCTGAAACATAGTGTCTTGACTGTATTAAGCTCCAGGGTTTAAGCATGTTCAGTAATAGCCCTGACCTTTTCCTAGTGTTGTCATTCCAAATGACATTTATGGCATAAACAACCAGTGACACAAAACTGACAGGCAAAGTTGCCATCTAGGAGGAGAAACACAAAATGGAAAGAAAGGAGTTTCTAAAGGCATTGCCTAAACTTTAGCAAAGCCTCCCTCAAATTGATAAGCACCCTCTCCTAAAGCCCCTGAGATTTTTGGAGCTAGATTTTGATTATTTTGACATTAATGCAAGGAGAAAGCTAGAGAGACAATTCCAGGGAATTATTCCAGATTTATTCTCATGGAATCAATAACAGAATCTGACCCATACATTGAAAGTATATATAAAACCAAATGAATAGGTAGGGTTTTTTTTTTAAAAAGGGTGGACAAATGGGGTGAGAACTATGAACCCTCCTTAGTCAACCCTGTCTGTACTTCTGCAGACAAAATCAGAATATAAAGAGATCAACCTTGGTGTCCTGGAGTGCTGCAATGTTATCATCAATATCACCTCACAACCAGAGCTAGTTGGAAAATACCAATTACTTTTTACAGGAATTTTTTGTAACAGCTGTTTTGTCAAAATTTCCCAGAATATATTTTTGTTTATCTGTCAATGAAAAAAAACCAAAATGTTTTCAAAACTGTTTATAGCAAAAAAAAAATTTTCATTTGTTGGTAAAATTTGAGGTTGTAAAAAATTTACCTTTTTTTTAACCAAAAATGTTACTGGAAAAAATGGGGTTTTGGTTTAAAACTTTTGTTTTTGACAAAGCCATCTTTCAGAAAGATTACCTTTTGATGGAAAAAATTCAGCCTGCTCTAGTCACACAACCTCATCCTAGAAGGCAGCCCACTCTCTGGGAGTCCATTCTCAGAGCACAAGGGA
>NW_027131179.1:0-21548 GCF_026122565.2 Emydura macquarii macquarii
GAGGAGGTTGGCAGGGGGCGCCCTGTGACTGTGGGGCCTACTTCCGTTCCCTTTCGTATCCGGGTAGAGTTCTTCCGGGCGGCGTCCGCTGACTCTCTTCATGCCTTCCGGGAGCAGCGGATGCTGTCTGGGGCTCTCTGCTCGGTGTCCCTTTCTGGTTCCCTTTATTTAAACCTGTGACCCCCATGCCCCTTCCTGGTTTTTTTCATTAGTTGTCCCAAGCATTCAGTTGCATTCTGGGTCCAGTGGCTCCTCCCCTTAGGCTGGGGGAGGGGCCTTGAGCAGTAGGCGGGCGTTGGTTTGCAAATAGGTGTACTCTCCTACTGCCCTCTGCCCTGCTATATCACAACGCTCAGAGTTAGATAATAGTTTTCTAGGGACAATGGAAACCACAGGATGAGAAAAATTGGAACGGCATTTACAGTACAATTCACCAGACCTTTAGTTTGTAATATAAAAATCACTCCCCTACTGCTTTCTGCCCTCGCTATATCACAATTATGTTAATAGCTATTATCTGGTACCTACACACACACACACACACAGACGGACACCAAATGTTCTGCAGTACATCAGGTATAGTTCCCAGTCCTGATCATTGCTGGAGATCGTAGCTTGAGTTCGTAGCTGGTGTTTGAAGCTGGCCAGGTCAACTGCAGACATGACTTTCATCTTGTCTTGATTAGACTTTGTTCTTTTGTCTCTGGGGTGGATCCTCTTTGCTTTTTAAAGGATTTCTCTGCATTCTTCAGCCATTAAGGTGGTACTTGCATTGCATCATCAGGACAGGCTGGCAGTGGAGACTGATCCCAGCACACACTCCCTTCATTCACCCATCTAAATGACATTACACAGTATACACCTAGATGGAGTTTCATGAAGAATGTAAAATGGAGTACATTATTCAGGATGGAGTTCCAATTTACAATATGGAGGCCCATCGGACATTGGTTACGATGTAATAGGACAAGTTATTAAAAGGAGTTACTTTAGTTACTCCAGCAAAGAATAGATACAAAATGTTAAAGAACAGAGACTCTAAAAGCAACTTCTAATGGCTATGAAGGAATGAGATACTTAATTAGGAAAATTTATATACAGACAGTTTCTATCATTGCTAATAATAAAAGTGCAAGTGACTGAAAAAGTGGAAGGACAAAACTTAAACTGTGGAGGGACAAGAGGCAAGTGACTTGAAGACGGCTTTGTCAGTGGAAACTAATCTGATACAGGAACGGCTTTCTCAGCGAACAAATGAAAGCGGCTCTACCAAGCATCTAATACATGCACAGCACGGTTTTATGAATGAATCAATTAGCATGGTTTTATAAATGAATGAGTGTATGTTATTGATACAGTAAAAAAATTCATTTGTACAATAAATTCAATTCAGTTTATCTATCTGTAGTCCTACAAACAGACCTAACATTAACATTAATTTTACTGTATGTCAAATTGGAATCTGGCCAGTTTAACTAATCAACCACACCCGGGCTCACAGTCAGTTATTAGTTTAATAGGAAACGGCTTTTGATAATAGTGGGAAAACATTTGTCTCATTACTGGGCACTGCAGGGTCATCACAAGTTCATTCATTTCTTCTGTAGGTTTGGGCTCTGCTCCTGCCATCTCTGTGGAGGGACATCAGGATGGAGGGATCCGGGTTGTGTGTCGATCATCTGGATGGTTCCCAGAGCCCGAGGTGCTGTGGAGAGATCTCCAGGGACAGCTCTTACCATCAGCCTCTGAAAAAATATCCCAAGAGGCCAATGGCCTGTTTCAAACAGAGGCTGCCATTGTTCTAACAGAGGAGTCCAACCGGAAAGTGTCCTGCTGTGTCAGGAACCCCCGACTCAACCAGGAGAGGCAGTCAGAGATTTCTATAGCAGGTCAGTGCCCGGCCAAGCCGCACGTGGATAGACTGAGATGATGCAGACATTGGTGGAGGGTATTTAAAATTGTATCTTCTCGTTATTGGCCTGAACCTTCAAGGTGCCGAGCGCTTCTTGTAAATCCTGAGCAGCCTCAATGCTCTGTGACTCCAGCAGGAGCTAAGGGTGTTTAGGACTTTGCAGGCTGGGCTGCCATTGGCCAGATTCTCAGAGCAGCTCCGTATCCAGTGATCATCTCTTCTCTGTGGGGAGCGGGAGGGAATTCTCCTTTGTCCCTGCAGTGCAGTGAGGACTACGCTGGAATTGCAAGCTGTCAATTTAGGAATGGGGGTTGGGATTGGGGTTTTCGAGGTCCTGTTCACATGCTAGAGCTGGGCTGTGCAGTGTGTGAGCAGAATCAGGGTTTGTCTACAGGAACAGTTAGTTCATGGCAAGCTGGGGGTAAATCTGCCTCAGCTCAGCTGTGCCTGCACAGCTCACCCCACCTTGCTTTACGCTGGCTCGTCTGGGTGTAAATCTACCTCGCACTGGCCTGCCAGGCACCGTCTGTCTGTGTGGACCCTGCTACCTGCACTAACAATTCCGTGGTGCGCTTTGCTCTACCCAGCTTTGAAACGGGAACAGATCAAAGTGCAGCAGGGAACTTTCAGTGCCCAGCAGCAGGGTCCACACAGTCAGTGAGTGCGCAGCAGCCTAGTGCGAGGTAGATTTACACCCCAGACGAGCCAGCGTAAAGCAAAGTGTGGTGAACTGTGCCCACTGCCTTAGGGAGGGCCAGTCTGCACCGGCTGCAGCCCTGGGGTCAGTCAGAGCAGCCTAGGGAAGTGAGGGAACATCAGCTGACTTGGACGTAGGCAGTTGGAGGATGAAGATGGATGCAGCATAGCAGAGCTCCTCCCTGCCCCCTCCCTGTCCCCAACACGCCTCCTCCCATGAGTTAACCATAGTCAGTAAAAAGACTAAAGCTTGGACTTTCATTGTCTTAATAATAAAGCACAAAGGAGCCACATCTCACTGTGTATTTCCCTGTGAGATTCTTTTAACTAGTCACTGTGTCACCACTGTCGAGTGTCCTGCCTTCATCCTGCATGTGTTTGCTTCCAACTAGTCAATGACGCTTTCTCTTGCAGTTTTTCCCGAGGGTCCGTCCCCTGATGGTGGCTCTGGGGGTGATCCTGGCTCTCCTGGCTGTTCTCATTGCCCTGGCCAGTTACTGCTTCTGGTGGCAACACAGAGCGAAAGGTAAAGTAACGGGGGGACAGGGACTTGGTGAGAGGGAGAGACAGACTGACAGACAGAGATTTAAAACCAAAACCAAAAGCAGAGAGACAAGGATTAAGGGGCTTTTTTTAATGTCCAGAGGAGTTTCAGGCAGTGGGAGCTGGGCTGAGGGTGAAGGGGGAGCTGAATAAATTATGACTTCACATTTGAACTGAGAAGCCTCAGTGGTTTCACCCCTTCGGCTCTCACCAAGGCACCCGCTGGAATGTGACTCTGAGCTATTCCGTGGTGTCAGCCCTGCTCCAGCTGAAACACAAACGTGAGGCTCAGTGAGCTGGGCTTGGAGCTCTGACATGTGTAACTGGGCTGCTTGCAGGAAAACAAGAAAGCAAAGTAGAAGGAGAGAAGGGTCTTCTTAGGGCCCAGTTCTGCCCCCCAGTCTGTGCATGGATCCCCTCTTTTCCCTGTCTAGGGAAGTAGGAGCTGTGGATGGGCAAAGTAGTGGCTGTGCAAATGGAAAGGTTAATATTTACCTTATCTACACTAAAATTTGCCCAGCTTGAGATCCTTCTGCAGAACAGGGCAATGAACTCTCTACTGCTGTGTAAGTGTTGAACTGGAGTTTTTTCTCTGGTCGCAAAGGGCAGAAATTGGCCTTCAGTGCTCTCTGTATTTATAGGGAGCTGTGGTTTTCAAAGCTGCCTAAGCGGTCTGAATACTCAGTTTTTGTTTAAATTATTGAGAACCAGTGTGTAAACCCCTAAGGCACCTTTCAAAGTCCCACCCAGAGGGTTTTTCTTCCCTGAAGTGCTGTGAACTTTATGTAGATATTTGCAAGTGTAGGAAGAACTGGGAAGGGGAAATGTCTGTTAAATGATTTTCCAGTCAAGATGGATGTGAAAGTTAGAACTGGATGTTGTGTGTTTAGAACTGTCACCTTCCCACACTGTCAGCACCAGGTTTGAACTGGTTAATTTGTGGTTTGAATGGATACAGGATGCGCACTGAGCCCATGGTTAGATGACAGGGATTATCTCATTTCGAGTTGTATGTAAAATGTGTCTATGTGCGCAGAGAGAGCTATGTTGGGCTCATTTCCAAACACTAACAAATCAGACCAATTAACTGTCACTGTCTTGTTTCACGGGCCTTGGAGAGAATTCTCTGCCCCAGCTGCACGGCTGTGCGGTCTGGCTAGGAGTGCTGTAATAAAACACACACACTCAGGATTTGCACGGCTGTGCGGTCTGGCTAGGAGTGCTGTAACAAAACACACACACTCAGGATTTGCACGGCTGCCCTGAGATGCTGCTCGCACTGGGGCACAGATGGACTAGCTCAGGCTGTGCTCAGACGTGACTGTCAGACATGACGCTACCTCCATTTCCTGCAGTGTTTGTATCCCAGGCTGACATACCCTGTGGACGAGCTCCATGTGGGAAAGAGCTGATCTTAGAGGTGATGCCTGCAGGGTCCATCCACACCCTTCTCCCCGGCTTATGCTGAGCTGAGCACCCAGCTAAAGAAAGGCACCTCCACCACGTTCTTAGCTGGGCACCTCCCAACTAGCCTGGCCTTACAGGGAGCTGTTGCCGTGTGTCACTGGGACCAGGGGGCAGGTGTCATCCTCAATATCAGGAGTTGGCCTAGGATGGGAGTGCAGGGACCTCCTCAGGGACCCATCTGTGTCTCTCCATATGTCCGTCTATTTGTTTCTCTATTTCATAACGACAGCCCAGCTGCATTAAACAATAACAGGAACTTCACCATAAACACGACAGAATGAAATCTCACCTCTCACCCTTTTCTCCATCCAGAGACGCTGCGATCGGAACTGGAGAGTGAGAAAGATCAGTGTCTGGGCCAGTTACATTAACTGACGTAATGGTTATCCCCATAAATATGAAGGGGGGTATCTCACCTCTCATCCTTTTCTCCCACTAGAGCAGTGATTTTCAACCTGTGTTCCACTAATCCCTGGAGGGCTTCAGACTATGTCTAAGATTTCCAAAGGGGTCTGCCCCACCATTTGACATAAGCCAGAAAAACTCACTCCTACTAGGGAATAAGAGCGTTGACATGGGGCGTTATACTGGTGTAACAAGAGCGGTTTAAATTCCCACCTTACTTTACGCTGGTAAGACAAGTCCTGGGTTACTGTGGGGACTGCTTTGGCACCCAGAGCACCCGGGATCAGGAGGACGCGGTGGGAGGTGGGTTAAAGCCGCCTTTGCCCTCACGTGTCCCTGGGCTGCGAGTTCCCAGCACAGAATCTCAGCCCCGGAGTTTAGATCCCGGAGCACAATTACGTGGCAATTCTGTAACTGGAGGGTTGCTCACTTCATTGCTTACATAGGCCCAGTGGTGCATCCACGTGAGCTCCTCAAACCCTCCCTTGACATTTTAATGGGTCCCTTTCCCCCCACACACACACTGGCCATAACCCTACTGATTTTTCAGAAAAGCAGAAAACAGGAAAAAACTAATTTCCACTAAAATCTTTTCTGATTTTCACTGAAATCAATGGGGCTCTGATCAGAGTGGGGAGGCGAGGGGCCTGGCTAGAAAACAGGGGTGAAGAGCCCAGTTGACAGGGGATGGCTGAAGAGGAGGCAAAAGTCCAGCATGGGGGCTGATTGGAATGGGAGTTGGGCCTGCAAACCCGAACTCTAACCTCACCCTCACCTTAAACACTAACCCTAACCCTAAGGTCACGGCCTCACCTCGTGTCCTGAGGGATGAAACCGTGACTGTTAGTGGCAGTCCCAGGCTTTTACAGTTCTCCAGTTGTCACCCAAATCAGGAGGCTCTGCCCACTGATGCCTGGAACATGCCATGAAACACTGGAGTTGATGAGATGCAGTTTTCAAAAGTTATCCCATTCCAGACGGACAGACACGCCATCGAGTTCAGTGTGGGGCCTATCTTCACTCAGCCGATAGGGACAGGAGACGGCCATTTACTCAGCCTTTTAACTGCACTAGGTGCTGTGTCCCCAGTATAACGCTCGCAGCAGGAATAGCTGGGCAGAGCCCTGTGTGTGTTCTAGCTTCTACCAGCAGAAAAATGACTCTGTGAGTTTGCACTAATTGAAGTTAAATCTTCTCCCTTGTAACACCCCTCTCCTGTCATTGACTTGCAGCGGCGCATCTGGCAGAGAAAGGTACGGTCGGTCCCTTGGTTCAGTGGGATGTGGAGGGGGAATCTCAGACTTTGTCACAAGTTGATGGTGGGGGTGGAGGGCCTGAGCGGGGAAGGGGGGCTGTGTAAGAGAAGAGGGGGCCAAGAGGGGAAGGGGTGGGAGGGGGAGGAGAGACGTGGCGAGAAGCGAACGGCAGGTCGGAGGCTCGCTGAGTGGGTGGGGGAGGGACGGACGTGGGGGCAAGCAGGCAAAGAGGAAGGGACGAGGATGGAGGGCGGGGTCTGGGGCAGGCGGGGGTGGTGTGAGGGCAGGTCCACGGGCAGGAGAGGCAGGCCGGGGAACGAGCTTCCCCAAAGGGAAGCTTCAACCATCGCCCATGGTATCGATCCCTCTGCCTCGGCCCTTTTAAATCGCTGGCCCCTGGACAATTGCCCCTTTGCCCCCCGCCATCGCCGGGCCTGCCCAGCCCCACGCACTGAACCCAGGGGGTTTATTGCTCCCACACAGCGGGGGGGGGGAGCAGGTTTGGGGTCACTCTGTGACCGTGTCCCAGCGACGTGCCCATGCTGGGAGCTGCTGCAGCACTTCACACCCCCGGGGTGCCCCTGGCAGGCAGAAGGTGGCAGGGACGCGGTGGCTGATGATGTCATCACGCTGCTTGTCACAGTGTCACTCGCCCATCTTCTCTCTGTGCTGATTGGCTGCCGGCTCTGACCCCCTCAAACCCATTCCTGTCCCCCCAACCCCCCATCCCCATCCTGCTCCCCTGCCCTCCCTTTCCATGTAGCTTGTCCCTCCCCCTGCCCAGCGCAGTGTGATTGTTAAAGGGTGGCAGGGACGTGCCATTTGCACCATCGCTCTGCTCACTCTGCTTGTGTGTCCTGCCCCTTCCCCCGCCCTGGGCCTGTCGTGTCTGGTTAGACTGGCAGCTCTTCGGGGCAGGGACTGGCGACTGCCCCACGTCTGTGCAGAGCCCAGCACTGGCCTGGCCTGGCCTCTAGGCACAGCTGTAATACAGGGCGGGGCACCCACTTTGTTACTCATGTAGGCAGAGCTGCACCCCCAGGACAAGCCCTCAGCCTCCCTGTGGCCAGGTCCCAGCCCCACCCCACCCCCACTCTGGGCAGATCCATATCGACTTGGGTGAAAATTGGAAAATCTATTTTCAGTAAAATCCGGCTTTTCCATTTTCTGATTTTCACCAAAATCAGTCGGGTTCTGAGTGGGACTGGGGTCAGGGAGAGGAGGGGTCTGGCTGGACTGGGGATGAGAAACCTCCCTGGGGGATGGCTGGAGTGGGATGAGGGACCCCTGACCCTCATCCTCAACCCTAATCCTAACCCTGAGGTCTTTTTCCTGAGTAGTTACACCTCATGATGACTTAGTTTCCTTAATAACCTTTTGTGAAAAACTTTGTTAAAGGCTTTTTGAAACTCCATGTAAATTATGCCATTGGGTTCTCCTTTGTGCATTATTTAATGACCTACTCAAAGCAATTTGATAAATTAGGGGGACACAGGTTCCCTTTCCAGCTCCGCTACTCAGACCTTATCCTGTCATTGTCATAGAGCTGTTTTCTATTTCTATTGTAGTTATTGTTTCAGCCAGTTCAGCACATACTGACATAAGGCTCACTGGGCTGTAATTCTCAGGATCACTCCTACCAAATTTTAAAGCTGGCTACAACATTCCCAAACCTCCGAGTCTCCAGAATAGCAGCTGATTTTAATGAGAGATGCACATTATTGTTGGCACTTCAGTCATGTCGATCTGATGTCATTTGAGAGCTCCTGGGCTTTGCAATCTGGCAGGGCTCCCCTCTGCTCTTGATGGCTGCTGGCTCTTTCATTGACCAGTTTGTTCCAATATCTCCTCGTCACATCTCAATCCCTGATCTTTATTTCCTGAAAAGAGCCGCTCGAGGACAGGTCTCTCCCCTGCACCCTCTGTGGTAAAAACTGATGCAAAAAAATCAGTCTCTCAGCATTGTCCTTATCCTCCCCAATTGCTCCCTTTATCCCCAGCTGATCCAGGGACCCATCAATTCTCTCACAGGTGTCCTGGTTCTGATGGACTGAAATGATTCCCTGGTATTTGTATTATATCTTAGGCCGTTCACTCTGCTAATTCCAGTCTAGCCTCCTAATTCCCATCACACACGTCACCTGCTGCACTGTACGCTCCTTTCTCCTGGCTCACAGGGTTAATATTTGCCATGTGCTGAGGGATCCCTGTTTGGCTCTAACACCCTCTTGCACCTGGCCAGGTGGCTGGGTGGGGTTACTGTATTTCTCCCCTCGCTGATGCCTTTGTTGCCCAGGGGTGCCAGACCCTGGTTGCTGACGTAGCCTCCAGGCCGAGTCTAAGGAATTTAACTTCCCTGCTTTAAGGCCTTTTTGACTGGTTTCCCCTGGTGAGATCATGTGATATTGACACGTTTCTCTTTGTTTTCTTTTTAGGTAAACTCCAGGCTGAGCTCAGTAAGTTCCATTTCCCCCAGTATCACCTTGTCTGACATTGTCTCCTGCTCAGCCTGTTTGTGTTCGGGGCTTTCTCACCCCTCTGTCTGTGCTTGGTTGCAGGGTGGAGAATCGCCCAGACCTACGCAGGTACTGTACATCCCGCTGATATTTTATCCAGGGTGAGACCCCTACTCCCCCTGGGGGCTCTGTGCTCCCATCCCTGCCCAAAGCATTTTCCTATGACATTCAATGGGCTAGAAGCAGCAATGTCACTGGGGCAGATGGAAAGGGGCAGACGACACCTGGGTTTATTGCAGGGCAGGGACACGCCCCCTGTGGAAAAGGGCTGATTGGTGAGGAAATCTGACCCTGCTGTCAGCTGTCCAGGGCGGTAGCTGGGTCTGCAGGATGGATATTCTCACCTGTCCATAACTGGCACTGAACTGCCCAGCCACAGGATTTCCATGCTCAGACTGGGCTTTAGTAATTTGCTGCTAGCATAACATGCCCAGACAGGAGCTGTTCTGTGTCTTCATGGGTTTGGGGCAATGAAGGTCCTGTCCCCATTGCAAGAGCAGACGGGTTTTTATAACCAGCTTCTGACACTCCCCAGACCCAGTTACAGCAAATTGTGCCCACACGGCACCTTTTCTGCCTGACAGCTGTGGCTGGGCTGTGTGTGTATGTGTATGTGTGTGTGTGTGTGTGTGTGTGTGTGTTTGCTCCCAGCATGCTGCCTGGCTGTGTGTGCACTGGTGCATGCTGGGAGAGTCTGGGGCAGCTCCAGCAGGGGTGAGAGAGCCCAAGGGCCATGCACACACATTGCAGCACCACTGGACCAGGGCTTCCTGCACTCCGGGGTATCTTACCGCACAGAGCTAGGGCAGGAGGGGGAGGGCAGACGAGTCACACAAACAATGCTGGGGAGCCTGTTAGGGTCGCCACCTCTGAGGTCCAAAAAACCAGGACATCTGCCTGCTCCACATACCCCGCCTGTCCCCTCACCCCAGCACAGTCTACCCAGCCCACCCCGGGGGAGTGCCCAGCCCCCACAGGCTCCTGCCCTGGGGCTGCCCCAGGTACCAACCATGCCAAGCAGGACACGGCGCCAGATCTACCCTCCCCCCTCCGGCAGTGACCCCCACAGCCAGTGCCTGCGCGGTGGTGAATGGGCCCTGCTGGCCCGGAGCTCCCATCTCACTCCCAGGCTCCCTCTGCGCCGGCACCGCCACCCCGCAGCTCCCACGTGCCACAGCCCTCGATCACCCAACAGTACTAGACCCTCCCCTCGCCCCCTGGTGCCCGCTCCTTCCCTTGCACCCCTCCCCCGCCACCTTCCACATCCCCCACCAGCCCTGACCCTTCACTCCCCATCCCCCATCCCCTGGTGCCAGCCCCTCCCTTCACTCCTCTGAGCCCCTGGGGCCCCTCTCTTCCCTCACCCTCTTTACCCTCTGGGTCCCACCCCTCCCCTCATCCACCCTCCTCCTCCCTGGTGCCCCCCTCATTACCCTCTGCCCCCATAAGGCAGCCCCTCCACTCGCCCCATCCCCATACCCCTGGCACCTACCCCTACTATCCTCACTTTCTCCCCATTAACGACTGCCCCTTTACTTGCTCCCCTGGTGTCCCCTGGGGTCTGCCTTTCCCTCTCTCCCCTCTGGCCCCCTTGTGCCTGCCCCTCCCCTCACCCCCCTTGTCACCTTGTCACCTGTGCATTCCCCTGCCCCATCCTTGGCCCACCTGGTGTGTGCCGCTCCCATTGAGATCCCTCTGCCCCGCGTGCCTGTCCCTTCCCTCACCCCCTATAGTGTCCTGGAGCCAGCCCCACCTTTCACTGCCCCTTTGCCCCCTTGAGCCCACCCCTCTCCTCCTTCCCTTGCCCCTTGGAGCCCCCTATTCCCTCACAACTCTCTGCCCCTGGTGCCTTCCATCCTCCCCATCTACCTCTTGACATCTGCCCCTTCTACCGCTCCCTCTAGTCCTCTGGGGCCAGCCCCTCCTTTCACTCCCCCTCTGCCTCCCTGGAATCCTCTTCTGCCTTAGTCCCCCTGAAACCCACCCCTCCCATCACCCCCCTCTGCCCCCTTGCACCTGCCCCAGCCCTCACTCTGCCCTACAGTGATCACCCCTGCCCTAGACACCCCTGCTGCCCCCAGCTCCTGCCTCACTCTGTGCCCCTGGTGCCTGCCCCACTCCTCCCCCTCCACCCCTGGCACCTGACCCTCCTCTTCACTCCCCTCTGCTCCCTAGAGCTCCCCCTCTCCTCATTCCCCTGCCCCTTGAAGCCCTCCATTACCTCACACCCCTCTGTCCCCTGGTGCCCCCCTTCCCTTGCTTCCCTGTGACCCTGGGACATGCCCCTCCCTCCACCCCCCTCTGTCCTCCTGGTATCTGCTCCTTTCCTTCCCCCCCACCCTTGTGCCTGCCCCTCCCCCTGCCCCTCCTCTGCTCTCCCAGCATCAGCCTGTCCCCTCCCCTGCCCCTGGGCTGCCCTCCCCCACCCCGCCCCTCCCCTGCTCCTGCTCTCCTTCCCCTCAAGTTCACTCCCATGGGCAGATGGGCCCTGACTCCCATTAACGGGCAACAACCCACCCCAGCGATTAACGGGGACGCAGGTTAATTTCCCTTTGATCCCTCTGACCAGCCCCTACTCTGTGACTGTCTCCCCAGTGGACGTGACTCTGGATCCAGACACGGCTCATCCCAACCTCGTCCTGTCTGAGGATTGGAAACGTGTGAGACGCAGAGACACACGCCAGGATCTGCCCAACAATCCTGAGAGATTTGATACTTGTCCCTGTGTGCTGGGCGCTGAGGGGTTCCCGGGCGGGAGGCGTTACTGGGAGGTGCAGGTGGGAGACAAGACTAGATGGATTCTGGGGGTTTGTAGGGAATCTGTGAGCAGGAAGGGGTGGGTCACACGCTCACCTGAGGATGGATACTGGGCCGTGGGGATGAGGGATGGGGAATATGAGGCCCTCACCTCCCGCTCTACCATCCTCCCCGTGAGCGTCAGGCCCAGCCGGGTGGGGATTTTCCTGGACTATGAGGCGGGCGAGGTCTCATTTTACAATGTGACTGACAGGTCCCAGCTCTTCACTTTCACTGACACCTTCTCTGGGACGCTTCGCCCTTATTTCTATACTGGTCTCAGTGCTGGGGGTGAAAACGCGGCTCCCCTGATCATCTGCCCGGTCCCAGCCCAGGCCGGAGGGAATCTGTGTCCCTGACAGCGACACCCGCGCAGAGACTGTCCCCTCCCAGCGCTGAGCAGCCCCCAGGCCTGTGCCCAGGGGAGGGACTAAAGGGCATCACCCACCTGCCCACCCACCCCTCAGTTCTCAGCCCCAGACCTGTCAGATGGGGGAGGGGAGAGGGGCAGAGAAGGGGGTGAGGGGAGCCGGCTGCTGGGCCGGGGTGCAGGTATGGGGTGTGAATTGGGTGGGGCACTATCAGGGGTGGATGCTGATGGTGGGGATGGGAGGGGGCTGCAGCAGCAGGAAGGGAAGAGCCCAGCTGACACGAGGAAGACTCTGGGAGGATGTAACGAAGAGGGAGGGGAGAGTCCCCCCAAGGAGGAAGAGCCCATGGCAGAAATGGTCTGTGGGGGGACAGTGAGTGCGACAGGGCCAGTGAGCGAGGGGAAGGTCCCGGCATTTCCTGCCCTGGGGGAGTCTCTGCCCATGGCGGGGGGTTAAACAGCCCCAGGGGGCAGCACTGGGGGCAGGGGTGGGAGTGCCGAGGCCCTGCTGTATGGGCCGCTCTGCGCTGCAGCCTCAGCCTGTGGGGGGAGCTGATCCCAGCGCGATGAGGGGAGGGTGGGGAGTGGGGAGAGCTGGGGGAGGGGATTCGGTAGCTGGGCCAGGGGAAGGGCAAATGGGACCCGCTCAGGGGAAGGAGCCCAGACATCTTTTCCACCCTCCCCCTGTGTTTGCCCCTCTCCAGTGCTGTGTGACAAACGGCTCCCAGCACAGGGTGATACTGGTAGGAAATATGGACAGACAGCTTGTGTCTTCTGCTGCCCCATCACACGTTGCTGCCCATCATCTTTCCCCATCCCCCAGCCCAGGGGTTGCAGATGGTGACAGACGGGATCAGTCACTCCTGTCTGAATTTTCTGCCTCTGTGAAATCTCAGTGTAAAATAGGGAGAGAAGGAGAAAAGAGAGATTGTTCTAAGTTAGAAAATGTTGCTATGCAAGGTGTAAGTATAAGAATATTATAAATTACATTTCAAGATTATTTCAAAAGCATTTCAAGCATCTAAACATATGTTTCAAAATGGAATGATTTTCCTTTATTTTTTTTATTTTTCTCTCAAAACAACATTAAAATTCACCTGCGTGATTTCAGGAAATCCAAAATATTTCTCCTAAGAAAACTGTCAGCTCTCTCTCTCTCTCTCTCTCTCTCTCTCTCCTTACCGTCTTTACTGGTTCCCTCTGGAAGGCAGGGCACATGCACCTTTGAAAAGTAATAGATGAAAAAAGATGACAGACTGAATTAAGCAAAATATTTCAATGAACTCACACAAGATTCCATATTAATATTCCAAGAACTTCTGCTAGAATTAATTCATGTGATTTTAAACTTTCTAGCTACATATAATCTGTAATTAAAATATGACCCTCCCTTTCCTGTTCTCCTCACATCAATTAACAAAACACAGTCCCCACACCCCAATGCTATTTTCCTATACACAGGAAGCTCTTCTACCTTATCCTTTTTCGTTTGTTTTTCTTTAGAAATATTATTTCCAGGCAATGTGCTGTCAGTGTCCATTTTTTATTTCAATGAGCTCTTTGTGGGCTTGTTATCAGGACACAACAAATGGAGTTTGGTAAAGAAATAAAGAAAGACTTATATTCCTTAAATGAGTCAGCATAAACTAACGTAATTGTATTAAGGACCCTGGCACTTAAAGACACTTATCATGCCGTTTGGTGAAAACTTCATCAGGAAACTTTTTTTCTTAGTCATATATCAGTCCAAAGGGTGATATTTTTGCTGTCATGTGATGTTTAGAGCACCAAAAAAAAAAAGTTGTTTCAGGAAATTCATCCCAATTGCTCTGGGTTTTGTCCTCCAGCTTCTGGAATTCTCTGTAGTGATTAATTGGTCTAATTCCTTGAAATTAGTGACTGAACCTAATTTCTTGAAGAGGTAGTTGAATAGAGGTATAAGGGGAGGCACATCACATGACAGTGCTACAAATGCTTCTTTTTTTTTTTTTTTTTAATCTGGATGCAGCATGAACAGTTTCAATACAGTTCAATTTTGAAGATTTATTGAAAATATTCAATTCCTGGCAGAGCGCCCTCTACTTACCTTAATTATTTGAAAATCCACACCCTCAAATTACCTTGTGATGGATTCATTTGGCTTTTCATCCTGTCTGCTGGTTTCTAAGTGGCACGAGCTGGTGAAGCTACGTGTTTTTCCCAGTTTTCCACACAGGGAAAGGTTAAGCTGAAAATAGCTAATTTTTCCATAAACTTTCCTTCAGAAATATCTGTGGTCCTTTCCCTCTATTCCGCTGAAATTAGGGGTCAGTATTAGGATTTCTTATCCAATCTGATTGCATTATTACATGGGAAAATGTGCTGGTAAGCTGGTTAAAGTACAAACTAATTGTTGGTATCTGAAGTGACATAAAACTCTGTTGTCACCAACAATTTACAGCACAAACTATCCTGCAGACAGTGGTGGGGATGTTCATTTGTAAGTATCTGACTGTGGCTGGGCTCCCCCGTCAGCTCCTGGAGCCCCTGGATGGCAGGCCCACTTGGGGAATTAAGCAGCATGTACAGTGCACCTGGCTACCTGCCCCAAGTGTCTTTATCAATCTTTATGCTCCAGGTACATCGCAGCACAGCAGCAGTTATGTGGAGTCCCGTCCTGCTGCCTGGCTCAGCCTTTTACACCAGACTCCCGACAGGCGCAAGTGATCCCCTCGACCCTTCCAAACCAACCTGCCTCCGTCCCTCCTCCCCTAACTACACCCTCTGCCCTGGCTGGTTTTTTTTATAATGTGTTTTTTTATAATGGTTAATGTCTCCACACAGTCACAGTCGAAGTTTGGGTCCTTTTCCAAGAGTAAATAAGTACAGGCCAAACTTCTGCACCTGTAACTTGCATAAATACGCTGTGCCAGCACCACGAGCCATAGAGGTCATTGCTGCGCTGTGCCCTCCGTTAGTACACATGTGCGCTGCGATAGCTGATTAGCGGCCTTATTGTGCAGCAATAATAAATCCAGACAATGATGAACAATAATCACTTGCCCATTTTGTGAGGACCTGGCCAGGATTTTGCACAGCTACACCCCCACCCGACCCAGAAAGGATGTGGAACCTGCTGCCTTCTCCCCTCCCCCGAGGACAGCCACACCCCTCATGGGAGGATGTGCAATGAGGCCGGTGAGAAGCTGTCCCCTGAGAGCCAGGATCTCTTTGTGACTCAGTCCCCTGGCCCCGGTCGGGCAGACAGAGAACCAGATTCCTGCCCTGCAGCAACGGAGCCGATTCCCAGCCACAAACCCAGACTGGGACCAAGAGGCAGATCCTCAGAGGGAATCTCGGCGTGTCAGTGTGGAGCTTTAACGTGTTTGTGCTACGCGGCCACGATAGCTTCCATCCTGCGGGCCCAGGGCTGCATCCATTGTTGGCACATGTCAGCTAGGAGGTTTCCAAATCTCCTGCCCACCCCCTCCCTCCTCGGCCCAGGCTGTCCTCTCATCCCCCGCTCCCCACACTTTCCAGGATGGCAGCTCCTCTGCCCAGGCAATCGGCCTCTGCAACATGTTAAAGCTCCAACCCGTGACCATTTTTCAGCCCACACCATGGAGGGCACCTGCCAACCTACCTCTCTTCTTTTCCCCTCCCCCATCTGTCCTGCCCAGCAAACCCCCACCCCACATCCCAAAAGGGCAGACAGCAGCATGGCACAGCGCAGCCTCTACCTCACGCAGCAGATCCGAGCTCTGCAAACATTCATTAGTTTGAGATGTGGAAGTTCATGGAGACAGAGGTTACAGGAATAGAGGGGGTGGGTTTGCTGTTCCCAGGTAACATGAGGCACCACCTGCCTGTACAGGTGCTAGGACTACAGCTCCCTGCTGAGGTATAAATGCCCTAGGACACCCTAGGGATAACAAAGCTCTTAATGACTTTTCACAGGCTGAGGTAGAAAGGCTGGGGACAGTGACAGCCTCACAGCACCATTGCAGGGCGCTGTGGAGTCTCTCTGCACTTCCACTGTGTCTGCAGGGGAGATAAAACAGAACCTAAGGCCAATAAATCACTCGATTGTTGTCTGAACGTCAGGGGCGACAGCTGCAGGGTCATTCCCCCGGCACAGATCACAAATCCCTCTCACTCCTGCAGCACCTCTGGGAGGGGACATCTGGGTGAATAAGTTCACAGACTCTCGCGCTGCCCTTTGCTTTTTGGAATAAGGCCGCTCTCTGCCTCCTAGTCACCCGCCACAGTGCAATGTCCTCAAGAGTCTGCACAGCCTAAGGGGGATGTAGAGGGGACGCCTGTCCAGCTTCCCCAGATGCCCCCTGCTCACCTTTCTGACACCATGTCAGCACCTCCAAGGCACAGCAACACTGTAAAGCCGGACTGGGAACACAATTTCCAACCCACCTTCTGTTATGCCGATAGAAACACGCGGGAGCTTTTTCAGGGGACAAGGCAATATGCCACCTTTATTATGAGAAAGCACAATTGTGTTAATGACTAATAATTAATACCTAACACACACAGGCGCACACACACCAAACATTCTGCAGCTGCTCGTGTATAGTTACCAGAGCTGATCGTAGCTTGTAATCGCAGCTTGAGTTCACAGCTCAGGGCGGGTAACTGGCCATGACAGCCGGGCAGGAGGAGGAGCAGGGTCTCTGTTGGGCGCTCACCGATGCTCTTTGACGTTGCTAAGCAGAACGTTACCCAAAGCTTCCCATTCTCACCCAGCTTTTTATATGTTTTAGTTTTAAGGTGAGTCTATGGATCCTGCTGTGTCACGCTGTCTCAGGGTTTAGTTCTGTGTGACCATTGATCACCAGTCAATTACAGACGTGACTTTTATCTTGTCATGGTTCTTTGTTTCTTTGCTAGGGTGGATTCTTCTTGTTTTTTCAGGATGTTGTCTGCTTTCTTCAGTCATCAAGGTGGTACTGGTGTTTGTACTCTACCCAATCATCAGGACAGGCTGTGGCTGGAGACTGGTTCCATCACCCAGACTTCATTCACACATCTAAATGAAATTATACACGCCTAAACGAAGTTTCAGCAAGACTTAGACTAGTTAATATAATACGGAGTATATTTTTCAAAATGGAGTTTCAGTTACAATATGGAATCATGTCCGACTTTGGTTACAATGTTATAGAACAAGCAATTAAAAGTGTTATTTTTAGTTATAATGTTAAAGAATGAATACTTTGAAGGAATGGTAGTTCTATTGGTGGCAATAAGGAAATGAATCACTTAAAAGATAATTTCATAAAGGGAATTTTCATAACAATTTCTATCAGTGAGAATAAGAGCACAAGTGACAAACAACAAAAGGATAAGAAGCAAGTGAGTTAAAGACAAGTAACTGTATAAATATAGTTATCACTGATAAAGCTGACTTTCATAGAATCATATGATTCTATGATTCTATGAAGGTCAGCTTTATCAGTGATAGCTATATTTATACAGAAGGGTGGCTTTCATAGCAGGGGAATGAAAGTGGCTCTGTCAAGCAGCTTTTTCAATTAGCACAGTGCGGCAGTTTTATGAATGAACACAGTTTATGAATGAGCATGGCTTTATGAATGAATATTATTAATATAGTAAAAAAATCATTTTAAAACCAATTCTGCAATATAATTTCTTTTTATTTCAGGACTGTATCCCTACAATTTCCCCAGCCTCCAAAGCATGATGGCAAACCCAATCAGCATACACGGCACAGCCACAAATCCCAGCCTAGCTCTCCCCATGCACATACCAATTACCACCTCTGAGGTTCCACCAAGGCTGAGAAGCATCTCAGGGAAGGAAAGTCAGAAATCCATTAAAAAAGGCACCCAGGCAGGACCCTCTGCTGTGTGACACTCCTCAGGGCTTGACT
The DNA here is from genome assembly GCF_026122565.2 of Emydura macquarii macquarii. NCBI lineage: Eukaryota > Metazoa > Chordata > Testudines > Chelidae > Emydura > Emydura macquarii. The sequence continues at coordinate 17,846 of NW_027131179.1, forward strand.
TTAGCGCCTCCTGGGACTGACCTCGAAGCCTTCAGCACCCCTGTTCCACACCAGGAGCTTCCTTCAGTGAGTCTGCCTGAATAGGACACTTGGGGAAAGTCTTATACACCCCCAAAGGGGAATGATGTACCCCCAACTTCCACAGTCAACAATGACTCACAGCCCGGGGTGTAAAACAGAGGGGTTTATTAGTAGTCCCGAACACAGCCTAGCGAAGTTCTTTGTCAGCACAGAACCCAGAAAGTCACAGCTAAGTCCGTCTGTGTCAGACCCAGAGTGCAGAGCCCTGGCTCTTTCCCCACAGTCCCAAACCAGAGTGTCCTACTTCCCACAGCCCACCCTCAGTCACTCCCAGTTGCATCTTCTCCGTCCTTTGTTGAGTTTCCGGAGCAAAAGTGGTCACCTGGACTCCACCTCTCTCTTTGTTCTCCAACTCGCTATAGCCAGATGGCTTCTTGCAGAGTTTGCCCCCAATCCCACCAGCCCTCAGTTGCTAAGTTAAAAAATATCCAGCTATTGTATTCGTGCAACACACAGGGCGCAGTGAGGCATGTACACAATATTCACGCAAAACACTAAGAAAATCCCCCGTTTTATCACAAAATCCTCTTTGGAATATGAACAATAACGGTGTGTGGGTTTGTTCCTATTCCCCAGCCACAGCAATGGCCAGACCCTCAAGGACACGGCCTTTATCAGTGGCTGAGTGGCTGCTAACCTGGGGTGGGGGGAAGGAAAATGTGGGATGAAACATTCACAGACCTCAGAGCAGCCTTCAAAAAGTAAAACCACAAAAACAATGGGGGAGGGGGAGGCTGCACTTGAGGACAGAAAGGGGGGAAGAAATGGAGCTGTCCAGAGAGATCCTTGCAGTGGCCAAAGGCAGCGTTGCAGGACCAGGGACAGCGCTGCCATGGCACAAGACACTGGAGAAAGACAGAGCTGCAGAGACAACTCCTGGAGGCAACACAGAGCCAGAACGCTCTGCTGCAGCACAGGCTGCTGTTAGACACCAGGCAACGCGGTGCCTCAGCCAGGATCCAGCCATGTTCTGCAGCCCCTGGGCAATACAGGGTCCTGCGAACACCAGCAACTCCTCCCTGCTGCACCCCCCAGCAGTGTCCCCAGGCACCATTCCTGGCACAGGCCCTAGCTCAGGGCAGCCAGCACAGCTGCCTTTGGCAGCCCAGCTTTCTTGGGCATCGAGCGATCCTGATAATGTTCAGTCTAGCCATTCAATGCTGGAAGGCCCAAGAAGAAGAAGAGGCAGAAGCCAGGTGTCTGCTCACCTGGGACTCGAAGGCACCCCCGCTTTGTGCTGCCCTCCACTGCACTGTGTCCCTAAGTTCTTGCTTCATTATTGTTTTATTAAAGGTTTGTTTGTTTGTTCTATAGGTTGTTGTTTAATAATAAAAACTATTAACAATTCATGACTAAAGAGCAACCTACTGACCTGTTGGACTCTGGAAAAATCTAAAACGATTGATTAACCATTTATTAAAGCATCTATTAATCATTAATTAATCCCTTATAAACAATTCATAAATGGAACCTTAGGAGAACGTGTGACCCAAGGGAAACGTGTGACCCACATAATAATGTAATGGGCAGCCCTGCACTACACTGGGGCTGGGAGGCAAGTGATAATTCCCAGCAGGTCTACCCTGCCCCGCTCGGTCTGAACTGCCTGCCAGTTAGCGTCAGAGGTTGCCCCAGGCCCATTGAGGAAGGCATTTACATGGGAGCAGAAAGAGAAGCTGGAGATGGGACAATTTTTCTTGTTCCTCCCAGAAAGAAAGTTACCTCCTGCTGGGGTCACTTTTTCAGTGAGTTGGAGAAGTGGGATGGGCTCCCCCAGCCTCACTCTGCTCAGTGACGATGATATTGCAGGGCACAAACCAAGGAACCCAAACCAGCCCCCAGAGCCCTTGTCTGTGTTTGCAGGAGCAAAGCCTGAGCCGCCTGCAGCGTGTGAGGGAGGAGAGAGAAGAACTCCAGGGCCTGAAATCCAAGGAGGACAAGGAGAGTGGGAGGCTCCTGGTAGGCGCCCTGCCCTGCCCAGAGGATACTGGGGAGCTGGCAGGCAGAGCTCTCACCGTGGCTGCATCTGTTGGCTGGTGGTGACAGGTCTCTACAAGGCCGGGTGCCCTAAGCAGCAGCCTCTGGTGAGTCGCGCTGGAGAGGCCGATGCAAAGAGCAAGAGTCTAAGGAGAGATTCTGGGGGAAGCAAGAGAAATTGTGAAGAGACCCTAAAGTGGCCAAGCTCAGGGCGTTCTGGCTGCTCGGCCTGTAGCTGGTTTCATGGGGGAGAGACCAGGTGCCACGGCTGTGGCAAACCCCCGGCTCCATCCCCAGGAGGAGCTCACCTGGGCAGGCTATTGACAGGATCCTGTCACTATGAACTGTGGGTCTGCTGCTGGGTCTTGGTCACTCACTGCTGGGAGGAGTTTGGGAGAGACTTACCTTGTCGCTAGTGCAGGAAAAATCATCTAGGGAAAGTCTCCAGGCCAGCGCCAGTCACTCCAGTGTCTGTGGGAGCTGCTGCTGGGCAGGGGCAGAGGAGCCGCATCTGCAGCCGGCTGCTGCCCCAGGGATTCAGGGCGAGAGATAAATAGCTCCACATCTCCCTCCCTGCTACATACAGCGATCAGTGCCAGAGACTTACCTGCTCTGCTGGGAGACCTGGGGCAGGGGAGTGAGAGCCCAGCCCCAGGGCTGTGTGAGCGATGGGCCAGGCTGGGTGAATGGGACCTGCTCACGGGAAAGAGCCCAGGAAGCTTTTTAACCCCTCTCCCCTCATGTTTGCTTCACCCTGGCCACATGGATCTGTTGCCACGCCCTTGTCTGCCTGGAACCTGCTCCCACGGCCTCCCCTCCCCCCTCCTTCCCGCCTCTCCTCAAAACCCTCTTCCCAGGGGGCCCTGAACCCTCCCTCTGTGCCAGGGAACATTTAAACAGGGGTTAGTGCCCCCGATCTGTGCAGTGTGAGCTCCCTGAGCAGGGCTGTGTTTGTGGGTGTGTCTGGGACGTGCCCGGTGCTGAGGGGCTGTAGGGGTTGTCGTGGAAAAGAATCACACTGCTACATTTTAGAGTTGGATCGGGTGCAGCTTTAATTGTGACACATACAATCACATAACCATAGCTATGGGGAATACTATAGCCATAGGGAAAACCCAGGTGGCTATAGGGAAGTCAAGCAGCATGTCTGGATGCTGGGCAAATGTACTTCAACTTGCTAACAGATACAAAAGACTTATATAGGGGTTGCTTAGGTTCATTTACATGTTGATCGTATAGTGGAATTTGATTAACAGTTTATACTTAACAAGGTAGACAATCACAATGCATAGTGGGCACACCAGGTGCCCTCACAGAGACGCCCAATGAGTCACTTGAGTATACAATGGTGTGAGTCTCTGTGGGGCCGGTAAGACAAAGGGACAAGTACTGGTACTTATCAAACAGGTGAAGTCTGTTCACAGACTTCAATAAGACTTAAGGCTCATAACAGAGACTTGCCTCTCGGGTGTGGTTCAGAGACCTCTTGTGGGGTTTTAACCTCTTTATCCTAATTTCAGTTGAGGCATTCTGTTAATGGTTTAGTCTGGGCCTTCTATTTCAGTTTCAGGCTACAACTTCAGGCCAGGCCTTCCATGACCAGTTTCAGGCCAAGCATTCTATTAATAAATGTAATGCTTATTTC